>NW_024040152.1:36174708-36400284 GCF_014851395.1 Micropterus salmoides
GGCCGATACCTTTCTGTGGCTGCGAGTCACCAGGAGCCAAACGGTGAACTAAGGTTCTAACAAGAACCTTTAGTAATTATTAAAGTTTCCAGCACAGCAATCCCAGAGAGACTGTGGTTCTAACAAAATATATTTAAGTTAATAAAGGTTCTATGAGGACGTTCTGTAGTAGATGCAGGTTCTAGCATGATGTTCTGTACTTGATAAAGGTTCTAATAGATTGTTTTGTAGTAGATACAGGTTCAATGAGGACGTTCTGTACTAGATAAAACTTCAATCACGATCAGAATGTTCTTTAGTAGACACAGCTTCAATGAGAACCTTCTGTAGTAGATAATTGTTCAATGAGGACCTTCTGTAGTAGATAATTGTTCTATGAGGAAGTTCTGTAGACACAGGTTCTATGAGGACGTTCTGTAGACACAGGTTCTATGAGGACGTTCTGTAGTTGATAACTGTTCTATGAGGACCTTCTGTAGTAGATAAAGTTCTATCAGAATGTTCTTTAGTAGACACAGGTTCTATGAGGACATTCTGTAGTAGATAAAGTTCTATCAGAATGTTCTTTAGTAGACACAGGTTCTATGAGGACATTCTGTAGTAGATAAATTTCTATCAGAATGTTCTTTAGTAGACACAGGTTCTATGAGGACATTCTGTAGTAGATAAATTTCTATCACGATGTTCTTTAGTAGACACAGGTTCTATGAGGACCTTCTGTAGTAGATAAAGTTCTATCACAATGTTCTTTAGTAGACACAGGTTCTATGAGGACATTCTGTAGTAGATAAATTTCTATCACGATGTTCTTTAGTAGATACAGGTTCAATGAGGACCTTCTGTAGTAGATAATTGTTCTAGGAGGACGTTCTGTAGACACAGGTTCTATGAGGACGTTCTGTAGTTGATAACTGTTCTATGAGGACCTTCTGTAGTAGATAAAGTTCTATCAGAATGTTCTTTAGTAGACACAGGTTCAATGAGGACGTTCTGTAGTAGATAATTGTTCAATGAGGACCTTCTGTAGTAGATAATTGTTCTAGGAGGACGTTCTGTAGACACAGGTTCTATGAGGACGTTCTGTAGTTGATAACTGTTCTATGAGGACCTTCTGTAGTAGATAAAGTTCTATCACGATGTTCTTTAGTAGATACAGGTTCAATGAGGACCTTCTGTAGTAAATAATTGTTCTATGAGGACCTTCTGTAGTAGATAATTGTTCTATGAGGACGTTCTGTAGACACAGGTTCTATGAGGACGTTCTGTAGACACAGGTTCAATGAGGACGTTCTGTAGTAGATAATTGTTCTATGAGGACGTTCTGTAGTTGATAAAAGTTCTATGAGGACGTTCTGTAGACACAGGTTCTATGAGGACGTTCCGTATTGTGTTTGGAGCAGCAGTGAAACCGGAGCTCTCCCTGTGTCTGCAGCTCAGACTGAAACTCGACTCCTGCAGAGAAACTTTCAGTTTCCCATCAGAACCAAAACAACAGAACACAGAGGAACATGACAAATACCACACAGCAGTAATGTTCCCAACTGACAATCTGTTTGTTGTTCTACTGACTCTATTGATCTGCTTGTTTAACACCAAACTGGTTCTTCAGGCTTTAAATAGAACAAAGAGATTCAGAACTGGAACCGGATCATGTCTGAAGTTTAGTCTTATCATTATGTATAAGTTTTTTCTATCAGCAATGATCAATATGTTGACAGAGTGGCAGCTGTGTCCGTCACCTGTAAGCCCCGCCCCCCTCTGACTCACCTCTTTCTCACAGATGAACAGCTGATCTCCCCTCAGAACCACAAACCGGTTCTTCCAGATCTCTCTGAAGATCCCTTTCCCACAGAACTTCCGGATCCAGCCGACCTTATCGGGCTGAACGTGATGCTGCGCCGCGTCCTGCGGGCCCTGAACAGGAAACAGGAAACAGGAAACAGGAAGGTGTCAGAGCAGGTTCTACCTTATGGTTCTACCCAAGACCCCAGGAAGCTCTGAAGCCAGTGAGGTCAAACGTTCCCCACAGACTCACATTAAGAAAGAAGCAGATGTGAAAGGGTGGAACGTTTTATTTTATTTATATTGATTTTATCTTTGAAAAGAATGTAAATCTTCTGTAAGAAATAAAACACATCGTTCTGAGTTCTGACTGGAATTTCTCGTCACTGACTTGCTGAGTTAAACTTCAGACACAGAACGTGGATCCTGTTAATACTGTTCCTGCTGTTCCACGTCTTCACTGGACTTTAAACTTCAGCGTATGTTTCAGGAATACGACAGGGAACCAGTTTGAGTCAGAGTAGATCTCAGTAGATCATTACAAATTACAGCAGGTCGGGAAAAGTATTGCACTGTGGCGCATCAAACGGGCAACGAGGGTGACCGCAGAGTCGACATAACGAAGATACTCAGCATAAAACCTGCAGCACCAGGTCGGTCCAACACCGGCAGAACCACATCGCTGTACAGAAAGAACCAGCGCGTCAGCCCAGAGATAACAACCGGCCTCGAGATGGACAATAAAACAGTAGCAATATTATTTTCCTCAGTAACAGCATAACAAATGATTTGGAGGGTCTGGACTCCTCCCCCAGAAGATTTTGAGCATTAAACACTTAATTTCCTGCATTCTGGAGACATTTTCTTTATTTTATGGTTGAAATGTCTTTTATATATATATAAAGGGAAACATAACATTCAGGTGAACGGTGACAATACAAAATATAAAAATAGAATGTAAAATAAAGTAGTAATCTGCAACTTGTTTCTTTAGCTTAAGTTACTTTCTTGGACAATGCACATTCATTTCTTCAATATTTAAATTGCATTGCATGTTTTCTTATTGTGCAAATAAACCTTTCTCAAGGCATTCTCATTTCTTATTTAACATTTCTTGTTGCAACAATTTATCAGAACCATTTTAACAAATACTTTCAAAAAGACACGTCTACAGTCTAAATGCTACTAACATATTTATTTTGTTGAGGAAAACAGATTTTCTCAGAATAGTTCTGAACGTTCAGAGAGAAAAGTTAGACTCAGAAACTTTCACTCAGGAGCAAAAATCTGCCTTTAAACTGAATGATGTGACGCTGATCCTGATGACTGTGGACATCCAATGATATGAAGTGTTTTATCGTGACAACGTCTTTGTCTCGGCCGACCTACTCTGGCCTGTTAATAAACCAACCTGTTAAACTGTTTCGATGCTGCAAACGTTTCTAACGTTGGAGAAACAAGACGTGACGAACCTGTCTGTCGTGCTCACAGGGAGACGACGGGCCCCCGGCTCCTGATCTGATTAAAGCTGCACATTTTTGGGTCGTTTCAGAATCAGTAGCTTCTTTTGTTTTTAGCTTAAGTTACTTTTTTTGTTTCTTTTCGTGTGAATAAACTTTTCATTTCTTAAAAGTTCTTGTTGCTATTTTTTTTAAAGTGACGGGAACAAAATGAGCCTCACAAAGTGTTTGGGACACACGTCTAGTATTACAGTACTATTGTATTATTGTGTATACTTGTACAGTTTAGTCTCTTAAGTATGGAAACAGCAATACATATTTAGGCTGATTCTGGTTCTGGTTCTGGTTCTGATGCCCCCCCCCCAGCGCCCCCGGTGTGAACGACACCTACGGCAGTTACTGAATGCTGGACTCCTGAGACCAGGGACGAGTCTCTGAACATCCTCCTGACTGAGACTAGATGTCAGACAGGAAGCGTCTCGGCTGAATCTGGTTTGAAACCAGATCTACCTGCAGCTTTATTGTGAGGCTGAGGAAGGTTCAGCGGATCTGCGGTGCTGAGCCGCAGACCCTCGTTCACACTCGGACCTTTCAGGCTTTGGTCCTTCAGATCGGGTCACGTTCTGCGACCACCTGAGGACGCGTTCACACAGCTGAAGCACACGCCTTCATATAAACAGACTTCCTCATTTCACCACTGTGCTCAGTCCGAGTTCCTGTCTGCACGCAGAGCACGTGACCTCTGGAGTACTGCAGTAAAACGTGTTTATACTCTGAATCAGAACAGAATGTACGACACGTCCAAATATTCAGAACTTTATAATCAATAAACTAAAAACGCTGTTACATAAACAACTCGATCAATAAACTGGATCATAGAACTCTGAACAGAATTATTATTATTATTACTAGTAGTAGAAGTAGTATTACAGTAGTATATTATAATAGTGTTTAATAGTATTATTAGTAGTAGTCCCTGTACGCAGGATAAGCGGTTGAGGATGGATGGATGGATTATTAGTAGTACTAGTAGTAGTAGCGGTATTAAAGTAGTATATTTTATATATCATTGTATTTAATAGTATTATTAGTAGTAGTTGACAGTAGTATATTATTAGTGTATAAAAGGAGTATTATTGTATTATTAGTAGTACTATAACAGTAATATAATACATATGTGAGAGGACTATTATTGGTATTTTTAGTAGTACTAATACAGTAGTATATAATAATAGCAGTAGTATTAGTACGTTCAGAAGCAGATTTTTTTTTTTACTATATATATATGATTTTTTGTTATTTGTCATTTGCTTTGCTTAAATACTGCAGGCTGCTATTGATTAGTATTTTTATTAAATGTAATTTAAATTTAAATTTAAATATAGATGTTTTCTGCTGTAATATTTAAGTGTCAGGTCTTCTCTTCTTTAAAGCGCATTTATAAACACGTGCACAGAGCGGCTCCTGCCTGCTCACGTATTGATTATTGATCTTTTGTATAGGTTACGTAACTGTCCGGTTCAGTGAAACCGGAGCCTCTCAGCTGATTAACCGTCACACCGCTGAACGTTTCCCGGTTTAAGCGTCTGGATCTTTAAGCTTTGAGTCTGACCCGGGTCCTTCCTCCTCCTCTTCCTCCTCTTGTCCCGCTGGACTTTTCATTTCATCTCTTTTCATCTTTAAAACTGTTCAAATCGATCGATCACGCCTTTATTCTGAAAACCGGAAGTGGAGTCTTCAGGCAAATAGCGGCTGTGGTCGCCTTCAAAATAAAGCCTTGAACTAATCCTGAGGCTTTTGTTCCTCGAGCTTCGGTTTAACGTTAGAAAACGGACCGTCACGAGCCGCCGGTGGCCGGGCCCGGTTCCGGTAACACTCACCCGTTTCCCGGAGTTGTTTTTCTTCATGCTGGCGGCTGTCAGGCTGCCGGCGGAGGAGTACCGGCGGTACTTCGCCCACTTTCACGGTAACTCCGTTATCCCCCCACAGAGCGGCAGATAAAGCGGCTGAAGAAGCGTTAAAGTCCGGCAGGGAGGACCGGAGCCTCCGCCTCACGCCGCCGCTCCTCAGCTGCTGCTCCTCGGTCTCACTCTGCTCGTCGAGCCGCTGCTCGGTGCTGCTGCCGCCGGGCTCCGATGCGCTGTGACCGGCCAGGAGCCGCTCCGTGAGTCGGTGTCCGGTTACTCCTCCTCCTCCCTCCTCTCTCCTCCCCCGGACTCCCTGCTGGCTCAGCGGCTCCTCGGCAGCCCGGCAGCGCCCCCTACAGACTCTCACTGTCTACTGCATTCAGCTGCTGCTTCCACCTGAAGCTGTCACACAAATGTAGTGAAGTGGAAAGAGGTGAGGGGTCACCGCTGGACTACAAGT
Source organism: Micropterus salmoides (assembly GCF_014851395.1). Taxonomy (NCBI): domain Eukaryota; kingdom Metazoa; phylum Chordata; class Actinopteri; order Centrarchiformes; family Centrarchidae; genus Micropterus; species Micropterus salmoides. The sequence goes on from NW_024040152.1 coordinate 36,180,318, forward strand.
AGGAGGTACACTGACAGTGTACAGATATGAGGTACTTGTACTTTACTTGAGTACTTTCTCCTTCTGCTCCGTCTCAGAGGGAGATGTAGTACTTTTTACTTCACTACATTTCTCTGACAGCTTCAGTTACTTTACAAAGTGAAGAGTTTCTAAAATCTGATGTTTAGTTAACAGTTTCTAAAGTGCAGCTGACAGGATCGACTGATCAAGTCAACTGACTAACTATTTTGATCATAAAATCATTTTTTCATGAAAAAAAAAAAAAACAGTCCTGCTTCCATCTTTAAGATTTTCTGCTTTTTCTTTAAATTGTTTGATTATTTTAATGTGTTTTAATTATTTAGAGGTTTGGACTGACAGAACAAACTTTGTGAAGGAGGTAACTGGGACAACATTTCTCACTATTTTCAGAACCTTTACAAACCAAACAATCAATGTATTGATGGAGGAAATAATCAGCAGGCTGATCCAGAATGAAAAGACTCATCAGCTGCAGTCTGAAACTGATCAGCTGAGAAGGAGCTGCAGCTCAACATCCTGCTGCCTAATATATTATAATGCAACACTTTTCTGCAGTGAGTACTTTTAATACTTTAAGTACATTTTCTACACATGAACAAAAGCAAAACTCAACAACAACAAACAGAGAGAGAAACATCAGCTGATCAGAGTTCAGATCATTAACTCATGGGTCAGAAGTTAATCACTTCATCACATCATAAAGAACACGTCCTTCATTGTTTAAGTTCAGACAGACACATGTCGGGGGCGGGGCGTCTGGATCCGGTCTGGCTCACATCTGGATCAGTGTAATCTGGTTCAGAGAGCTCTGGATGTTGGCAGATGTTCCCAGGCTGATCTGATCTGGAGTCAGTTTCACTCTGAGCTCAGAGACTCAAAGTGGGTCAGACTGAGAGGCTGCAGATTATCTGCTACACGCTGCGTTAAAGGCACAGCACCCACAACAACACCACCACAACAACAATACCAGAAAACAACCACAGCACCCACAACAACACCACCACAACAACAATACCAGAAAACAACCACAGCACCCACAACAACACCACCACAACAACAATACCAGAAAACAACCACAGCACCCACAACAACACCACCACAACAACAATACCAGAAAACAACCACAGCACCCACAACAACACCACCACAACAACAATACCAGAAAACAACCACAGCACCCACAACAACACCACCACAACAACAATACCAGAAAACAACCACAGCACCCACAACAACACCACCACAACAACAATACCAGAAAACAACCACAGCACCCACAACAACACCACCACAACAACGACACAGCACCCACAACAACACCACCACACCACCACAACGACACAGTACCCACAACAACACCACCACAACAACGACACAGCACCCACAACAACACCACCACAACAACAATACCAGAAAACAACCACAGCACCCACAACAACAATACCAGAAAACAACCACAGCACCCACAACAACACCACCACAACAACAATACCAGAAAACAACCACAGCACCCACAACAACAATACCAGAAAACAACCACAGCACCCACAACAACAATACCACAACAACAATACCAGAAACAACCACAGCACCCACAACAACAATACCAGAAAACAACCACAGCACCCACAACAACACCACCACAACAACGACACAGCACCCACAACAACACCACCACAATGACACAACGACACAGCACCCACAACAACACCACCACACCACCACAACGACACAGTACCCACAACACCACCACCACAATGACACAACGACACAGCACCCACAACAACACCACCACACCACCACAACGACACAGCACCCACAACAACACCACCACACCACCACAACGACACAGTACCCACAACAACACCACCACAATGACACAACGACACAGCACCCACAACAACACCACCACACCACCACAACGACACAGTACCCACAACAACACCACCACAACAACAATACCAGAAAACAACCACAGCACCCACAACAACACCACCACAACAACAATACCAGAAAACAACCACAGCACCCACAACAACACCACCACAACAACGACACAGCACCCACAACAACACCACCACAATGACACAACGACACAGCACCCACAACAACACCACCACACCACCACAACGACACAGTACCCACAACAACACCACCACAACAACAATACCAGAAAACAACGACACAGCACCCACAACAACACCAACGACACAACGACACAGCACCCACAACAACAACGACACAACGACACAGCACCCACAACAACACCACCACCACGACACAGCACCCACAACAACAACGACACAGCACCCACAACAACACCACCACAACAATGACACAACGACACAGCACCCACAACAACACCACCACAACAATGACACAACGACACAGCACCCACAACAACAACGACACAGCACCCACAACAAAAATGACACAACGACACAGCACCCACAACAACACCAACGACACAACGACACAGCACCCACAACAACACCACCACAACAACGACACAGCACCCACAACAACACCACCACAACAATGACACAACGACACAACGACACAGCACCCACAACAACACCACAACAATGACACAACGACACAGCACCCACAACAACAACGACACAGCACCCACAACAACACCACCACCACGACACAGCACCCACAACAACAACGACACAACGACACAGCACCCACAACAACACCACCACAACACACACACCACAACAACAACGACACAACGACACAGCACCCACAACAACACCACCACAACAACGACACAGCACCCACAACAACAACGACACAACGACACAGCACCCACAACAACACCACCACAACAACGACACAGCACCCACAACAACAACGACACAACGACACAGCACCCACAACAACAACGACACAGCACCCACAACAACACCACCACAACAATGACACAACGACACAGCACCCACAACAACAACGACACAGCACCCACAACAACAACACCACCACAACAATGACACAACGACACAGCACCCACAACAACAACGACACAGCACCCACAACAACACCACCACAACAATGACACAACGACACAGCACCCACAACAACGACACAGCACCCACAACAACACCACCACAACAATGACACAACGACACAGCACCCACAACAACAACGACACAGCACCCACAACAACAACACCACTGCTGTTGATATGCGTTTGCAGCTGACTGTAGGAACAGTTCTTCTTCTTCTTCATGTACGTAATATAAAAGCTGGTTCAGATGAACTTCATCATTATTAAAGCTAAATATTCATGTGAAGAACTTTAAGTTATTTGCCCTCCTTACAGAAGTGACGACTCAGCTCATTTTAATTTCTCTGAGCTCTCTGTGTTGATGCAGCCTCTCTGTCACAGAGAGAAGTTCCTCTGCTGCCTCCTGCTGGTCCAGCTTCTCCTCAAACCCAGGTTGTTGGGAATAACTGTGTGAAATACCAGGACCAGAGCCAGTTAACATCTGGACCTGGAACATGTTTTTCTCCCACTTTTTGTAAGTAAAATCAGTCCACCAGTGTATTTTGTGTTCTTCAGCTCAGTGTCTGTGACGTCGAACACGTAAATCAGCTGACAGAAAGAAGCAGGAGAAAGTGCAGCAGCTGCTGCTGACTCAGGAACAGCTGAGACACACACCTGTTACTCAGAACCAAAATACCACACTGTCAAAATACTCACGTAGTAAAAGTACACAAAGCAGTAAAATGTTGTCCTGTCACAGGTTCTTCTTCCTCCTCAGTAAAGTGCAGCAGGATGTTGAGCTGCAGCTCCTTCTCAGCTGATCAGTTTCAGACTGCAGCTGATGAGTCTTTTCATTCTGGATCAGCCTGCTGATTATTTCCTCCGTCGATCCGCTGATTGTTTGGTTTGTAAAGATTCACATTTACCCAGAGCCTTAAGAGATGTCTTCAAACATCTCAGTTATTACAATCAGTCAGAGGAAAAGCAGAAACATCTCTATCAAACAAAGTACAATAACATAAATAAATACTCTAAATAATCTGTCAACTGATCATTTCAGCTGTAGTGGTATAAACTGTTACTTTACAACAAAACATCAGGTTTGATAAACTCTTCATATGTTTTTTGTGCAAGTATTTAAATATTAAAATAAATCTGAAAAGTAACTTGTAGAAGTAGAAAGTGACATAAAAAGAAAAGGGTACCTCAAGTTTGTACAGTACTTGTGTTGTGGTGGCAGCCCGGCTGACGGTGAGTGTCCTGTTTTATTTCTCCTTGTTTTTGCGTGTGATTGTGTTTCCCCTGGTGTTTTCCTGCACTCTGCCTGCCTCCCTGTGTCTCCTCCCCTGCGTGTGCCCTCCCTCTCTCTCTCCCTCTCTCTCCCTCCGCTCCTGAGCCCAGCCAACGACCCGCACCTGCACCTCGTCAGCCGCCTCCTCCGCCTGCCGCACCTGCCAGTAATCAGCCTCATCAACAACAATACTTCTACCCCGGTTCTCCAGTCAACCCCTGCTTGATCGTCGTTGCTCCTAACCCGGTGCCGCAAGTTCACTCAAGCTCCTGAAATCCCCAGCAGATACTCTCAGTTCTCCAGCTCTTGGTTTTTCCCCGTGTCTAACCCTGTCTGTTTCCCTTCCCAGGTTCACTCACCCTCGCCCTCCGTCCTGTCAGCTGGGCTCGCCCACCGGTCCTCTACTCTTAGGCTACCTCCACGGCGCTCCCCCGGCTCCCCTCGTTTCTCACCAGTCCACCTGCCACCACACCGTTCCCTTCCCCGGTCCCCTGCCTCCCACGGCTCCCTCACCTCTCCTCCTCCGCCTCGCCAGCCCCTCGGTCCTCCGTGTCCTACCTGGGGTCCGCCTCACCTCCATCTCCTCTTCCCCAGCCCCTCTGTTTCCCCTAAATAAACCACCTTTCTACTGAGTGTTGCATTTGGGTCCATTCAGTCCTGTTCCGTAACAACTTGTTTGAAACGACACTGTAAACAAACTGCCCCCTTTAAATATTTTAGTTTTTGAATGACATTAATAACTTTTTTATTGCCTCTGTGTGAACCTAACATGATAATGAGCCACCTGCTCTCTCGGTCACCTGGAACAGACACTGAAGGAACCAGGTTGGGTTTTCTGCATGTGGCCCACCGAGCATCTTGTAATCTGAAACCTGCCTCCTAGGGGCCTCTGGAAACTTCACCTGGCCCCTTAAAGGAGATCTATTTTACTGCTTTTCCAGTCCTATATTGTAGTAGTTGACTCCTGTATGGCAGCTTTGCATGATTCAAAGTACAAAAAAAATCTTCTTTTCTTACACTGGTTCTTCATGTAGGCCTTCATTTCAGCCTCTGTCTGAGACAAGCTGTAGATGCTCCTGTCTCTTTAAGGCCCCCCCCCTCTCAAAGCCCACTGTCTTCTGATTGGCCAAGACCTGAAGCATGTTAACAGGCTGTTGTTGTCGCTGGGTGGAACAGGCAGATTAAAGCAAGGATTATACTTTCCGCATCTGCGAGTACGCGATGGTCCATTAGGGTCCGCACATCATCAGAGAGGGTACGCGTAGGGTCTGTGCAGACCTGTCCGCTCGCCGACTAGCGCTACCAGGGCACCAACCAATCTACTGCGCATGTGTGGAACGAGTCCGCCAGGCTGACTCCAGAAAGTAGTATAAACAGAAGCAGTCCGCAGCTGACCGTGTGCGCGTCCGCTCCCGAGTATATTCGAGCCTTCAGCGTTGCCGTGCCGTTGCTGTGGGAGCAAATGACCATATATGGAACAGCGGCTCCGTCTGGCTCCATGCGTCGTTGAACGGAGCCGTTGGTAGAAAAAAGCAGTTGAAAACAGAGCGTTCAGAACAGGCTCACAGGGATTTCTTTTAAACATTTCAACCTCATTATCTGAAGCTTTGGCCATGTGTGACATGAACACCCAACATTATAACTAGGGCTGGAGATGTTAGCGTGGTGTTAGCTGTGAAGACACATAGGCCTACAGTCAAACCCTGGGTCACAGGAGGAGGGTGTTGATCAGTGGAGGGACGCTTCAGCAGACTGCGCTGTTGTCTTTTTTCTGTATTTTTCCACCCGCGAGCTGCAGGTGAGCCGCTTGCTTGTTAATGACGCAGCCTAAAAAACAACTGAAACCAACATCTGCACCCCGTGTTCACTGCTGCTTTAACGTTACCTGGTCCGTACATGTAAAATATCCACCGCGATTTGTAACGTCATCAGATACCTGCTGCTGATACCTGTTCAGAAACAAGAAAACTGGACTCTGATGGTAACTAGTTTTAACAAACAGCACTAATTATAACACTGTAGGTACGTCATAAAATGTGGAAAAGTTTTATAGGTCTCCTTTAAAGATCTAAGCGCGTTACAAACGATGCGTCCATTTTTGATGAGTTGGGAGTGAGAACGCGTTGATCAAACCTTCACTTCACTTTTCCTTTTTCATTCTTTTGTATAAAAATGACTGGTGATCAGGAAACAAGAGATTTTAGATGAAATCCTTTATTCAGAAACAGTATCATGTCAGAAGAACTCGTAACAGACGATCTCTAAAACATCACATTTTGTTTTAAGAACTTAACATAAAAGTCAAAGTCAGAAAGGTTTTAAAAGCGGCTACAAACTGTTTAATAAGCCACACAGCAGGTCTGCAGACAAAGCTCAGAGCCATCAGGAGACATGAAGAAAACCCGAGGAAACGTTTAGGATGTGAAACATGTGAAAGAAATCAAACTGACAGGAACACAGAGAACATGAAAAGGAACATGAGGAGGAAACTGCATCTCAGGCGCTTTGTTGAAGACCGACCTCTCTGTTGGTCAGAACATCAACTTTCTATTTTCATTCAACAACAACAATAATATCAATTTGCTCCTCAGCTGTTTATTTAAACTAAAACATCTTGTCGTCTCATACTAATGATTTAAATATGACTTATTTTGATAAAACACAACACAAATGTTTTGATGTCCTCAGGTAATGACACAAAGAGGATGATTATTGATCACGTTACAGCGATTTCTTGCCTCTGATTGGCTCACGTCAGCTGTGTATTTCTGATGCTCGTCGCCGTCCTCCGTCTGACATGATGGGGGTGCCGCAGTCTGAGGATACTTCACTTCCTGATTCCCCGCTGGGTCGAAGTCAGAGGTCAGCATGTGTCCTTCAGTCCGACCAGTCGGGAGCTCTCCTCCCACAGCTTCCTCGCCACCGCGTCGTCCCGCCCCTCCGGAGCAGCTTCCTGCTCTGCACAGTCACTGACAGCAAACATACAAGGCAGTGCACCGATTTACATTCATTCATTCTCACATCAAGTTCAACTTTGCTGAATTTTGACTCGTGAATTCCCCCAGGGACCAACAGAGAGCCTAAGCCCCGCCCCTTCCCGTGGACCACCTTACTTTAGATACAGTGGGTACGGAAAGTATTCAGACCCCTTTAAATTTTTCACTCTTTGTTTCATTGCAGCCATTTTCCAAAAATCAACCACAATCAATTTCTCAGTAATGTACACTCAGCACCCCATCCTGACAGAAAAAAACAGAAATGTAGAAATTTTTGCAAATTTATTAAAAAAGAAAACCTGAAATATCACATGGTCATAAGTATTCAGACCCTTTGCCGTGACACTCATATTTAACTCAGGTGCTGTCTATTTCTTCTGATCATCCTTGAGATGGTTCTACACCTTCATTTGAGTCCAGCTGTGTTTGATTATACTGATTGGACTTGATTAGGAAAGCCACACACCTGTCTATATAAGACCTTACAGCTCACAGTGCATGTCAGAGCAAATGAGAATCATGAGGTCAAAGGAACTGCCTGAAGAGCTCAGAGACAGAATTGTGGCAAGGCACAGATCTGGCCAAGGTTACAAAATAGTTTCTGCTGCACTTAAGGTTCCTAAGAGCACAGTGGCCTCCATAATCCTCAAATGGAAGACGTTTGGGACGACCAGAACCCTTCCTAGAGCCGGCCGTCCGGCCAAACTGAGCTATCGGGGGAGAAGAGCCTTGGTGAGAGAGGTAAAGAAGAACCCAAAGGTCACTGTGGCTGAGCTCCAGAGATGCAGTCGGGAGATGGGAGAAAGTTGTAGTAAGTCAACCGTCACTGCAGCAATCCACCAGAGTGGCCCGACGGAAGCCTCTCCTCAGTGCAAGACACATGAAAGCCCGCATGGAGTTTGCTAAAAAACACCTGAAGGACTCCAAGATGGTGATAAATAAGATCCTCTGGTCTGATGAGACCAAGATAGAACTTTTTGGCCTTAATTCTAAGCGGTATGTGTGGAGAAAACCAGGCACTGCTCATCACCTGTCCAATACAGTCTCAACAGTGAAGCATGGTGGTGGCAGCATCATGCTGTGGGGGTGTTTTTCAGCTGCAGGGACAGGACGACTGGTTGCAATCGAGGGAAAGATGAACGCGGCCAAGTACAGGGATATCCTGGACGAAAACCTTTTCCAGAGTGCTCTGGACCTCAGACTGGGCCGAAGGTTTACCTTCCAACAAGACAATGACCCTAAGCACACCGCTAAAATAACGAAGGAGTGGCTTCACAACAACTCCGTGGCTGTTCTTGAATGGCCCAGCCAGAGCCCAGCTGAGCATCTCTGGAGAGACCTGAAAATGGCTGTCCACCAACGTTTACCATCCAACCTGACAGAACTGGAGAGGATCTGCAAGGAGGAATGGCAGAGGATACCCAAATCCAGATGTGAAAAACTTGTTGCATCTTTCCCAAAACGACTCATGGCTGTATTAGATCAAAAGGGTGCTTCTACTAAATACTGAGCAAAGGGTCTGAATACTTATGACCATGTGATATTTCAGTTTTTCTTTTTTAATAAATTTGCAAAAATCTCTACATTTCTCTTTTTTTCTGTCAAGATGGGGTGCTGAGTGTACATTACTGAGAAATAAAATGAACTTTTTTGATTTTTGGAAAATGGCTGCAATGAAACAAAGAGTGAAAAATTTAAAGGGGTCTGAATACTTTCCGTACCCACTGTAAAATATGTACGTTAGTCAACGGCGAGAGACGACTAATGTTTAGATCCCGTTCAGATAGTTTTGGTTCACTTTTGATTCACTTCCCTTCCCCCTTGTGTGATTACTTTGTTCCTGCCTGATTCTGTTCACCTGTGTCTCATTATCATGTCCTCACCAGAGTTTTTGAAAACTCCCGCCAGGCTGAGGATTTTAAGAAACGCCGGTTGCAGTGTTGTGACGTCAGAGTGCGCGTTGTTATCTGCTGTATTTGATGTCAGATTGTGCGCCACTGCCTGCTTTGTTTACAATTTTATTAGGCACTGATTGGCCAACGTGGCTTTACGGTTAGGGTCATATTGCTCCCTCGTGGTTTGCGTGCTCTTGACAGTGCTTGATAGCGTGTTTTTGCATTTTTATATAGACATTTTTTTTTTTTTTTATACGAAGGAAGAAAGACTCCGTTTATAGAAATACCCATGTACGTCTGGATTTTGTATTTGAACGTTTTACACCGGATTTATTTGCCTGTTTTGTATTTTTTTTATCTGGTATTGACCTTTGCTGAAGTATACATGTTCTGCCTCTGGGGTCTGCAGCAAACCCTCGTTTCCCTGATTCTCTGCAGTGATTGTGATAATGCCTCAGCTGTGTTTGTGTAATTACTCTCTCTGCCAGAAGGGGGAGACAAAAGTCCCACCCTGCAGGTTTCACTGTGATTAAAAATCATGAAAAGCTCAACGAATGTGAAAAAGAGTTTGAATAAAGTTTCTAGATGCATGAATAAGGATACAGGTGAAGAGGATTTGACAAAACATTCAAAACATCCACACAGGTTTGTTTTTGTACTTCCAGGACTGCCCCCCCTCTCCACCTGTCCTACCTGAAGTATCGTCCAGATTTTCCCTCCAGGCCCGGCGTCACGGCGCAGAACACGGTGGTCTGACTGCCCTGACTGGGTGTCTTCATGAACAGCAGGGAGGGGAGGCTCAGCAGCGCCCCCATCAGGGGGAACCAGGCCTTAACGTGACGAACCAGTTCGGTCCGGATCACACCCGGGTGGAGACAGAACGATGACACACCGGAGTCTGAGGGTCAGGAGGTGGAAACAACAGGTTGATGAGAACAGCCAATCACATCGCAGCTCTGATGTAACGACAGTGTCTTTGATTTTACTTTCAGGGACAACATGTCTTATAAACAGGCCGGACTTCTTCACAATGTTCATGTTCCAAAAATGCTGCGGACAGAAGATCCTGTTAAAGATGCAGGAACGTTTGATGAGGGATGTTAAACTGATAGCATCCTGAAACTGTGGAGGACATGCTGTACTGTGTCAGTTTATAATGTTGAGGAACATTCTTTGACATTTAAATAATTTTTTTTGAGTACTTAAAAAACACATTTTGTTTATTTTATTTTTGTCTGAAAACTTAGATCAGATCTTAAAACCTGATGTTTTTCTATGTGAAACGGAGGGTAAACTCTTCATCGTGTTTTAAACCCCTCAAAAGGAAAACTGCAGACAAAAAATCTTTTTTAAATCTTAAATTTAGTTTTCTGCCTGGAGCACAGTCTTAATGTGCAAAGACCAAACGCAAATTTAATCCTCGCAACGCTCTCCTCGCGGGGGTTTTATTGCTGAACATCCGCCAAGAGTTCACTCACAACGCGATAAGCGATTAAACACAACCAGCGGTTACTCCAGCTGTATGAACCCAAAGTAAACATGTTGCTGTGATTAAATAGCAACAAACGGATCAATCTGATGCTGAAATAACTACAACATGATGCAGATTTGTTAAACATATGAATTCATGCTTTGTCAGGTCTGTCAGCAGGACAACAACTTCTAACATGTTTGTTTTCTGAATGGAGTTCGGATCGATCAGGGCTATGCTATGCTAACCTGGTCAACGGTAAACGGCGTAGCTGTCAGAGCAGAATTCTGACCAACTGCGGGGGTTTATTTGTCCAAAAGCTGCAGCGAAAGTCATCTGACTTTCTCACTCAAGAATTTTTCAAATTTTAAACTCATGTGAAGGCCTCCGCACCACTCGACAGGAACTCTGCACGTCTTTGCATTGACTTTGTATGTAAACACACTGGCCCCAACGCTCGCTTCGCTTGTGGTCTGAAAGCACCATTAGCCCTCTGAGTGTGTGGTGTTTGCGGGGCCCTCTGATTGTGTGTGGTATTTTTTGGGGCCCTCTGAATGTTTCTGGTATTTGTGCGGCCCTCTGATTGTTTCTGGTATTTGTGGGGCCCTCTGAATGTTTCTGGTATTTGTGGGGCCCTCTGAATGTTTCTGGTATTTTTTGGGGGCCCTCTGAATGTTTCTGGTATTTGTGGGGCCCTCTGATTGTGTGTGATATTTGTGGGGCCCTCTGATTGTGTGTGGTATTTGTGGGGCCCTCTGAATGTTTCTGGTATTTGTGGGGCCCTCTGATTATTTCTGGTATTTGTGAGGCCCTCTGATTGTCTGTGGTATTTGTGAAGCCCTCTTAGTGTCTGTGGTTTTTGTGGGGCCATCTGAGTGTCAGTGGTTTTTGTGGGGCCCTCTGAGGGTCTGTGGTGTTTGTGGGGCCCTCTTAGTGTCTGTGGTTTTTGTGGGGCCATCTGAGTGTCTGTGGTCTTTGTGGGGCCCTCTGAGTGTGTGGTTTTTGTGGGGCCCTCTGAGTGTCTGTGGTCTTTGTGGGGCCCTCTGAGTGTGTGGTTTTTGTGGGGCCATCTGAGTGTCTGTTGTCTTTGTGGGGCCCTCTGAGTGTGTGGTTTTTGTGGGGCCCTCTGAGTGTGTGGTTTTTGTGGGGCCCTCTGAGTGTCTGTTGTCTTTGTGGGGCCCTCTGAGTGTGTGGTTTTTGTGGGGCCATCTGAGTGTCTGTTGTCTTTGTGGGGCCCTCTGAGTGTGTGGTTTTTGTGGGGCCCTCTGAGTGTCTGTTGTCTTTGTGGGGCCCTCTGAGTGTGTGGTTTTTGTGGGGACCTCTGAGTGTATGGTTTTTGTGGGGCCATCTGAGTGTCTGTTGTCTTTGTGGGGCCCTCTGAGTGTGTGGTTTTTGTGGGGACCTCTGAGTGTGTGGTTTTTGTGGGGCCCTCTGAGTGTGTGGTTTTTGTGGGGACCTCTGAGTGTGTGGTTTTTGTGGGGCCATCTGAGTGTCTGTTGTCTTTGTGGGGCCCTCTGAGTGTGTGGTGTTTGTGGGGCCCTCTGAGTGTGTGGTTTTTGTGGGGCCCTCTGAGTGTGTGGTTTTTGTGGGGCCATCTGAGTGTCTGTTGTCTTTGTGGGGCCCTCTGAGTGTGTGGTGTTTGTGGGGCCCTCTGAGTGTGTGGTTTTTGTGGGGCCCTCTGATTGTTTCTGGTATTTGTGGGGCCCTCTGATTGTGTGTGGTATTTTTTGGGGGCCCTCTGAATGTTTCTGGTATTTGTGGGGCCCTCTGATTGTGTGTGATATTTGTGGGGCCCTCTGATTGTTTCTGGTATTTGTGGGGCCCTCTGATTGTGTGTGGTATTTGTGGAGCCCTCTGAATGTTTCTGGTATTTGTGGGGCCCTCTGATTGTTTCTGGTATTTGTGGGGCCCTCTGATTGTTTCTGGTATTTGTGGGGCCCTCTGATTGTCTGTGGTATTTGTGAAGCCCTCTTAGTGTCTGTGGTTTTTGTGGGGCCATCTGAGTGTCAGTGGTTTTTGTGGGGCCCTCTGAGGGTCTGTGGTGTTTGTGGGGCCCTCTTAGTGTCTGTGGTTTTGTGGGGCCATCTGAGTGTCTGTGGTCTTTGTGGGGCCCTCTGAGTGTGTGGTTTTTGTGGGGTCCTCTGAGTGTCTGTGGTCTTTGTGGGGCCCTCTGAGTGTGTGGTTTTTGTGGGGCCATCTGAGTGTCTGTTGTCTTTGTGGGGCCCTCTGAGTGTGTGGTTTTTGTGGGGCCCTCTGAGTGTGTGGTTTTTGTGGGGCCCTCTGAGTGTCTGTTGTTTTTGTGGGGCCCTCTGAGTGTGTGGTTTTTGTGGGGCCCTCTGAGTGTGTGGTTTTTGTGGGGCCCTCTGAGTGTATGGTTTTTGTGGGACCATCTGAGTGTCTGTTGTCTTTGTGGGGCCCTCTGAGTGTGTGGTTTTTGTGGGGCCATCTGAGTGTCTGTTGTCTTTGTGGGGCCCTCTGAGTGTGTGGTTTTTGTGGGGCCCTCTGAGTGTGTGGTTTTTGTGGGGCCCTCTGAGTGTGTGGTTTTTGTGGGGACCTCTGAGTGTGTGGTTTTTGTGGGGACCTCTGAGTGTCTGTTGTCTTTGTGGGGCCCTCTGAGTGTGTGGTTTTTGTGGGGCCATCTGTCTGTTGTCTTTGTGGGGCCCTCTGAGTGTGTGGTTTTTGTGGGGCCCTCTGAGTGTGTGGTTTTTGTGGGGACCTCTGAGTGTGTGGTTTTTGTGGGGCCCTCTGAGTGTGTGGTTTTTGTGGGGACCTCTGAGTGTGTGGTTTTTGTGGGGACCTCTGAGTGTCTGTTGTCTTTGTGGGGCCCTCTGAGTGTGTGGTTTTTGTGGGGCCATCTGTCTGTTGTCTTTGTGGGGCCCTCTGAGTGTGTGGTTTTTGTGGGGCCCTCTGAGTGTGTGGTTTTTGTGGGGACCTCTGAGTGTGTGGTTTTTGTGGGGACCTCTGAGTGTCTGTTGTCTTTGTGGGGCCCTCTGAGTGTGTGGTTTTTGTGGGGCCATCTGTCTGTTGTCTTTGTGGGGCCCTCTGAGTGTGTGGTTTTTGTGGGGCCCTCTGAGTGTGTGGTTTTTGTGGGGACCTCTGAGTGTGTGGTTTTTGTGGGGCCCTCTGAGTGTGTGGTTTTTGTGGGGACCTCTGAGTGTGTGGTTTTTGTGGGGACCTCTGAGTGTCTGTTGTCTTTGTGGGGCCCTCTGAGTGTGTGGTTTTTGTGGGGCCATCTGAGTGTGTGGTCTTTGTGGGGCCCTCTGAGTGTGTGGTTTTTGTGGGGCCCTCTGAGTGTATGGTTTTTGTGGGGCCATCTGAGTGTCTGTTGTCTTTGTGGGGCCCTCTGAGTGTGTGGTTTTTGTGGGGCCCTCTGAGTGTCTGTTGTGTTTGTGGGGCCCTCTGAGTGTGTGGTTTTTGTGGGGCCCTCTGAGTGTGTGGTTTTTGTGGGGACCTCTGAGTGTGTGGTGTTTGTGGGGACCTCTGAGTGTGTGGTTCTTGTGGGGCCCTCTGAGTGTGTGGTTTTTGTGGGGCCCTCTGAGTGTCTGTGGTGTTTGTGGGGACCTCTGAGTCGCTGGGCGAGTTCTCTAGAGAACAGCACGTTGGCCAGTTTGCTCTGTCTGTAGCTCTCCAGAGAATTGTACGGCCTTCGGCTGAAGAACAGATCATCAAAGTCGATACGACCTGAAGAATTAACAAAACATAATAAACAGATCAGAACCAACAAACATCATCAACAGAGAAACATCAGGGGTCAGAGGTCAGAGGTCATACCCCCCCGGTGGGCCATGGATGACACGGTGACCACGCGACTGGGGGCGGAGCTCTTCAGCATTGGCAGCAGCAGATTGGTCAGCAGAAAGTGACCCAAGTGATTGACAGCTAGCTGAGTCTCAAAACCGTCCTCTGTCAGCCATCTTGGACACATCATCACTCCTGCAGACAGACGGGTAGAGAGTGAGACGGGTAGAGAGACAGACAGGTATACAGTGAGACGGGTAGAGAGACAGACAGGTAGAGAGTGAGACGGGTAGAAAGTGAGACAGATAGAGAGACAGACAGGTAGAGAGTGAGACGGGTAGACAGTGAGACGGATAGAGAGACAGACAGGTAGAGAGTGAGACGGGTAGAGAGACAGACAGGTAGAGAGTGAGACGGGTAGAAAGTGAGACAGATAGAGAGACAGACAGGTAGAGAGTGAGACGGGTAGACAGTGAGACGGATAGAGAGACAGACAGGTAGAGAGTGAGATGGGTAGACAGTGAGACGGGTAGAGAGACAGGCAGGTAGACAGTGAGACGGATAGAGAAACAGACAGGTAGAGAGTGAGACGGGTAGACAGTGAGACGGATAGAGAGACAGACAGGTAGACAGTGAGACGGATAGAGAGACAGACAGGTAGAGAGTGAGACGGGTAGACAGTGAGACGGGTAGAGAAACAGACAGGTAGACAGTGAGACGGGTAGACAGTGAGACGGATAGAGAGACAGACAGGTAGAGAGTGAGATGGGTAGAGAGTGAGACGGGTAGACAGTGAGACGGGTAGACAGTGAGACGGATAGAGAGACAGACAGGTAGAGAGTGAGACAGGTAGACAGTGAGACGGGTAGACAGTGAGACGGATAGAGAGACAGACAGGTAGACAGTGAGACGGGTAGACAGTGAGACGGATAGAGAGACAGACAGGTAGAGAGTGAGATGGGTAGAGAGTGAGACGGGTAGACAGTGAGACGGGTAGACAGTGAGACAGGTAGAGAGTGAGACGGGTAGACAGTGAGACAGATAGAGAGACAGACAGGTAGAGAGACAGACAGGTAGACAGTGAGACGGGTAGACAGTGAGACGGATTGAGAGACAGACAGGTAGACAGTGAGACGGGTAGACAGTGAGACGGGTAGACAGTGAGACGGATAAAGAGACAGACAGGTAGAGAGACAGACAGGTAGAGAGTGAGACAGGTAGACAGTGAGACGGCTAGACAGTGAGACGGATAGAGAGACAGACAGGTAGAGAGACAGACAGGTAGAGAGTGAGACGGGTAGACAGTGAGACGGATAGAGAGACAGACAGGTAGAGAGTGAGACGGATAGAGAGACAGACAGGTAGAGAGTGAGACAGGTGAGATCACCTGCGTTGTTGATCAGGATGTCCAGTCTGTCTTCACTGTCCAGGAAGTCTTTAGCAAACTGTCTGACAGAGTAAACGGAGGCGAGGTCCAGGTGTCTGATCACCACGTTACCATTTCCTGTCGACCGCCGGATCTCCTCAGCCGCCTGCTCCGCCCGGGTCAGGTCCCTGCACGCCATCACCACCCGGGCCCCTGCAACAAATCAAACACACCCATCACCACCCGGGCCCCTGCAACAAATCAAACACACCCATCACCACCCGGCCTCCTGGAACATGGGTGCGTTTGATGTGTTGTTCCAGGAGGCCAGATGGATACGGTGTGTTTGATTCGACACACACAGGATGTTTTAACCCTTGTAATCAGCTCAGATGGTTTCCGCCTCTCTGAGGTTTACTGGGCGTTACTATGACCTCTGACCTCGGGTGATGTCATCATGCTGTGGTTGTTGGGTTGTATAATCTGCACGTCTGAGAGCAAGGCTTTGAGGTAACGACGTTCTGCAGATAATGTCCTGGTTTTACAGTCAGAGCAAACAGACAGCGGTGGAACAAGTAATCAGAGCTGAATTGTTTCTTTTCCTGCAGTTTGTCTCTGTGCGTCTGTAGAGACGTCTGCTCCTCCCCAGACTGAAACGGCGAAAACAAAGACCGAAAACCTTGAAGTGTGAAAAAGCTGCTGATCCCGTTCTGGTTTTAAAGTCTGGGGCGGCGTGTTAGTGCTGAAGGTTTCTACTGAGGGGTTTGTTCATCCACAGCCTGAACTAGAGAACATTTTTTTCCCAAAAACATGGTGAAAATATATCTTTTTTATGCCTGTTGACAGTATTTTCTGATTTCTGAAATAATCAAAAGAGAAATTCAAAATGTGTCAGCAAAATAAAACAATAATTTTGAACCTGCCTTCATCCAGAGTTCAGATTTCAGTTCCTGAAATAGAAGCAAAGTAGCTCATATTCTGCCTCATTTGCATATTTAAACATAAGATTTAACAAAAAACTATAGTCTAAATCTGTAAAGTAACTGATGTCGTCAAATAAACGCAGTGCAATAAAAAGTACAATAATGGCTCCTAAAAAGTACAACATGTATGTACTGTATATACTGAAGTAAAGTAGAAGTAACTCCAAACAGTAAGTACAGTACAGGTGTGGGTGATAGTACCTCTGCGTGCCAGGTCCCTGCCGGTCTCTTTGCCGATGCCGGTGTTTGCTCCGGTGATCAGAACTGTCTTTCCATCCAGACGCACCGAACAGCGACACACCCCACCTGCGATCCACCTCCTCAGCAGCAGCACACCTGCACACACAGGGTCAGCTTCTGTGAACTCTTTGTGTTCTGTCTGACTCTGACTCCCTGAAACTGACGAGGTTAAAACGACAAGAACTGAGACGCTTCCTGTGCTGCTGCAAAGAAACTGAACACGCTACAGGTTGTTTCTGCCACCATGTTCACCAGCATGTGGTAACATTTCACCACTCTCAGTACAAAAAACACAACCGATCATCAAAAAGAACTGTAAGCACGTTTCGCGTTTAAATACGCGGTGTTCATACAAAGTACCTGCAGAACTCTGGATCAGAGTTCTTTCGGTGTTGTTGGAGAACCTTTTCCTGTCACTCTGCTCGTCGTTCCTCACTGATCATCCCTCCAACATGAGTTTCATTTACACGTCTGTGTTGTTCTTTCTTCAGATTCCCCCTGAGCTCTGAGAGTTTTACTGTCCTCAGTGGGAATCAAACCCACAGCCTGAGGAACAAACACTGCACTGATCACAGTGTGTACAATACTGTAAAATACACGAGTACTTGCTGTTATAGTATTTGTTCCGGTACAAACCTTTATGTTGCAGTTTGTTTCCCGCATCCCTGATGGGAGAGGATGTCTTCGCTGTTCACAGAGACATGTTATGGAAAGTGTACTGCCTCATGTGGAAACTGAGTACTCTGTTACAGTACTGCAGCATAGTACTGTTAGTACTTCTAAGCTGATGTGGAACATGTATCTTTGATTGTTTGTTCTTGGAGTCGTTGTGGTTAAAACAACTGAACTGAAAATATTTCAGCATGTCGTGTTTTGGTGGTCTGTGACGGCAGCTCCTGGACGAAAGGCCGGCCGTTACAGGCGAGACCAGTTTTGAAGCGTTGTACTTGTGATACTAGAACCAAAGCGATCAACACAAACTGTAAAGGAACAGTTATTAATGAAACAGTCGAGTCAGCAGAAGACAGGAATGTTAATAACATCAATCCTCCGATAATCAGCAGCTTTAACTCGCTGCAGCGTGTTTGTATGTTTTTACACTTTCAGTTCAATCTGGTTTATTTATTTAGGGCCCAGCAGCTCCTCGCATGTTTGAAGCGCGAAACCTCACAAAATATGCTCACACGTCAGGATGGGCAAACATCACAAAGTTCTGCAGTGATCGGGCTCAGGCGTGGCCGGGGGGCTCTATTGCGCCCTAGCAGGATGGGGGGGGGGGCACCTTAAACCTGCGTCCTCTCTAGCAGCCAGCAGGGGGCACCTTAAACCTGCGTCCTCTCTAGCGGCCAGCAGGGGGCGCCTTAAACCTGCGTCCTCTCTAGCAGCCAGCAGGGGCGACTTAAACCTGCGTCCTCTCTAGCAGCCAGCAGGGGGCGACTTAAACCTGCGTCCTCTCTAGCGGCCAGCAGGGGGCGCCTTAAACCTGCGTCCTCTCTAGCGGCCAGCAGGGGGCGCCTTAAACCTGCGTCCTCTCTAGCAGCCAGCAGGGGGCGACTTAAACCTTCGTCCTCTCTAGCAACCAGCAGGGGGCGACTTAAAGCTGCGTCATCTCCAGCAGCCAGCAGGGGGCGACTTATACCTGCGTCCTCTCTAGCGGCCAGCAGGGGGCGACTTAAACCTGCGTCCTCTCTAGCAGCCAGCAGGGGGCGACTTAAACCTGCGTCCTCTCTAGCAGCCAGCAGGGGGAGACTTAAACCTGCGTCCTCTCCAGCAGCCAGCAGGGGAGACTTATACCTGCGTCCTCTCTAGCAGCCAGCAGGGGGAGACTTATACCTGCGTCCTCTCCAGCAGCCAGCAGGGGGAGACTTATACCTGCGTCCTCTCTAGCAACCAGCAGGGGGAGACTTATACCTGCGTCCTCTCCAGCAGCCAGCAGGGGGAGACTTATACCTGTGTCCTCTCCAGCAGCCAGCAGGGGGCGACTTAAACCTGCGTCCTCTCTAGCAGCCAGCAGGGGGCGACTTAAACCTGCGTCCTCTCTAGCAGCCAGCAGGGGGAGACTTATACCTGCGTCCTCTCCAGCAGCCAGCAGGGGGAGACTTATACCTGCGTCCTCTCTAGCAGCCAGCAGGGGGCGACTTAAACCTGCATCCTCTCTAGCAGCCAGCAGGGGGAGACTTATACCTGCGTCCTCTCTAGCAGCCAGCAGGGGAGACTTATACCTGCGTCCTCTCCAGCAGCCAGCAGGGGGAGACTTATACCTGCGTCCTCTCTAGCAACCAGCAGGGGGAGACTTATACCTGCGTCCTCTCCAGCAGCCAGCAGGGGGCGACTTAAACCTGCGTCCTCTCTAGCAACCAGCAGGGGGAGACTTATACCTGCGTCCTCTCCAGCAGCCAGCAGGGGAGACTTATACCTGCGTCCTCTCCAGCAGCCAGCAGGGGGCGACTTAAACCTGCGTCCTCTCTAGCAACCAGCAGGGGGAGACTTATACCTGCGTCCTCTCCAGCAGCCAGCAGGGGGCGACTTAAACCTGCGTCCTCTCTAGCAGCCAGCAGGGGCGACTTATACCTGCGTCCTCTCTAGCAACCAGCAGGGGGCGACTTAAACCTGCGTCCTCTCCAGCAGCCAGCAGGGGGCGACTTAAACCTGCGTCCTCTCCAGCAACCAGCAGGGGGAGACTTATACCTGCGTCCTCTCCAGCAGCCAGCAGGGGGCGACTTAAACCTGCGTCCTCTCCAGCGGCCAGCAGGGGGCGACTTAAACCTGCGTCCTCTCTAGCGGCCAGCAGGGGGCGACTTAAACCTGCGTCCTCTCCAGCGGCCAGCAGGGGGCGACTTAAACCTGCGTCCTCTCCAGCAGCCAGCAGGGGGCGACTTAAACCTGCGTCCTCTCCAGCTGCCAGCAGGGGGCGACTTAAACCTGCGTCCTCTCCAGCGGCCAGCAGGGGGCGACTCCAGCGGCTGCAGAAAGAAGTGTGATTGTATAGAAGTCTGTGAGAAAATGTTTCTACTTGTCAGCTGATTTATTCCCTCAGTAAACACTTTCCTGATGAGTTTCTGGTCTCAGTCGCTAGTTTCAAGTCTTCTTCAACACAGCATGATGTTCATTTAGTAAATTATGGTCCCATTTAGAGGAACAGAGACCAGGAAGCAGGGGAGGCTTTAGGGCGGGACTACAAGGTGATTGACAGGTCGCTACCATGGCGACCTGTCAATCAGGATAGAAGTGACTCGTATCTGCTGCTCTGTGAACATTTAACCAGCGCCGCTGAAAAAGCTCATCAGGAGTCGGCTGCTAATTTTTCAGTAAGAACGTTTATTTTTAAGCCTGTTTGTCGCTAGCCAAAATTAGCATCCTAGCTAATATCACAGCTAACGTGAACTACAGATGCAGCTAGCTAACCAAGCCAGCTAGCTCCACCCTCTTGTCCAAATATAGTCATGTCTGGTTCCAAAAAACAAGATGGTGACGGCCAAAATGCCAAACTGGAGGCTTCTTCTGTTATGGTTCGGAGGCTTTGGTGTGAAAAATGGCTCCATAGCGCCCCCTAAAGAATTTCAAGGAAACAGCCATACGTTTCACCAGCTGTACGACTGGATCATCTCTAAAGCTTGATTTATACTCCTGCGTCGGGTGTACTTGCGTAGCCAAGCATTTAGACTTGTGCGTCTGTGTCTCCGTTGCTCTGCAGTTACACCGCCAAACGCTAGTCAGCGGTGGCGCTAAAGCTTCCACTGTGTTGACTTTTGCCGGCCGGGGTAAAATTGTAATCGTGCGGCTGTTACAGACTTTAGACTTCATTGACCGAGTGGATCACATTCTGATAATGAAACGAGTCGTTTTTCGGGTTGTGACGCTCAAATATATCGATCTGCCGTGTTACAGCTGGCATTTTGGCTGCTAGTAAAAGTTACTTCAAAGCACGGGCACTTCCTTTCGGCTCGGAGGCATTGCGAGGCTGCCCAGCCGACCAATCACAGAGCTTACGGTCTGCGTCACCTCGACGTGTAGTTACATTTATGAGGAGGTGCACGTCAGGCGTATGCGTAGGGTAGGGGGCTACGCAGAGGCTACGCCGTTGGTTTGATGCAGAAGTATTTAATCGCACTTAACTTCACAGAGACGAGCTGATTGGCTGATCAAGTCACACGACAGCAACAAGAGTCTTTTATTAAAAATTTGGAAAATGTCCTTCAAAATTTCTCTGTGTTTAGATTATAATTTCTACTTTTACTGGTTTTCACAGTGAGGAACTTCTACTTCAATGAGGGTCTGATCTCCCGCTCAGAGTCAGTGTCCTGACATTACAGCCCCATGTGGACACACGAGGTGGACAAAGACAGAACAGACAGTGACTGAACGATCAGCAGTCAGAAGTAAAATCTTACAGATCAGTGTGACTCCCAGCAGAGCGCCGCTCCTCATCAGCAGATCCTCCCGGGCCTCCTCCTCCGGGCCCGAGACGCCAGCGCCGCCGGGCCACGGCAGAACCAGGAACCCTTCCGGAGCTGCAGCTCTCATCTCTGCAGGTCCAGGACAGACTGAAGAGAGCGAGGCGAGGGGGTCAGAGAGGAGGGGGAGGGTCAGATTAACTCAGATTACAGCAGATTATCCACAGAGCTGCTCTGGGATCACTGAGAGATCACATGCACCACAAAACCACGTGTCCAACACAAGTAACTACGAATATTCCTCAAGGACTTGAGTACAAATTAGAGGTACTTGTACTTTACTTGAGTACTTTCTCCTTCTGCTCCATCTCAGAGGGAGATGTAGAACTTTTTACTTCACTACATTTATCTGACAGCTTCAGTTACTTTACAAAGACACATGAAGAGTTTCTGAAATCTGATGTT
This sequence comes from Micropterus salmoides, assembly GCF_014851395.1. Classification (NCBI taxonomy): domain Eukaryota; kingdom Metazoa; phylum Chordata; class Actinopteri; order Centrarchiformes; family Centrarchidae; genus Micropterus; species Micropterus salmoides. The sequence goes on from NW_024040152.1 coordinate 36,202,170, forward strand.
AGTTATAAATTAAACAGTTCAGAAAGTGCAGCTGCTCCATTAGTTCTGTAGTTATTCTAATTATCGTTGAAGTCATTTCTCATCTTCAGCATTTGAGGTGAAGATTTGCTGCTTTTTCTTTAGATTATTTTAATGAGTTTTGAATCTTTTTGAGGTTTAAACTGACAGAACAAACAGTGTGAAGGCGTCACTCTGAGATGAGAAGAATCACCAGCTGCAGTCTGAAACTGAACAGTTCAACTTCAACAACGACAGCAGCAGCATCCTCTGAAATATAATATACATCAATGCAGCAGTTACAGGACAATGAGTACTTTCCTGATTATACTTACTTTAACTTAATAACATTTTCAATGCAGTAGTTTTACTTCTAACGGAGTATTTTCACAGTGAGGTATTAGTACTTTTACTGAAGTAAAGGATCTGAATACTTTGTCCACCTCTGCTCTGTCTTGTGTAATTAGTGTCTCTGCACGTCCGTATTTAGTTACCACATCTTGTTTAAGTTTGCACAGAGAAGCTCGTCACTCTTTACTGTACTTTGAATACCAACTGCCCGACACACAGACTCTGCTGCACTTTGTATTTTTATTTGTATTCTGTGTAAGTCCATGCTGTTCTGCGGGACTTTGCTTTATCTTGGCCACGTCGTTGTTGCAAATGAGAATTTGTTCTCAGTCGGCCTACCTGGGAAAATAAAGGTGAAATAAAAAAATAACGGTTTGTTTAAGACGGTCGATCAGCTCACGAGTGTAGAAAATGTGCCTGTGTCAGATCTCTGAGTCACACTTGTGTTGCTGCTGATCTTCAGTCTTTTACTCTTCATTCGCTAACAGAAAGTGTTTCAGCAGAACACTTGGTGGGGGTGTGTGTGGGGGATTTTTCTCTGCACACTTCGGGCCCCGCAGAACCAACTGAGCATCGTTTGAAGGCGACAGCCTCCCTGAGTCTTGTTGCTGATCATGTCCGTCCCTTTATGACCACGGTGTCTTCTGATGGCTGCTTCCAGCAGGATAATGTCACAAAGCTCAGATCATCTGCTTTCTTGAACATGACAGTGAGTTGAGTGGCCTCTAGTGGCCTCCACAGTCACCAGATCTCAGTCCAGTGAAGATGTTCTGAAGGCAAAAGGGGGTCCAACCCGTTACTAGCAAGGTGTACCTAATAAAGTGGCCGGTGAGTGTATAACCTACTATATGTATCAGACATCCTTTATTGATCTCCGAGGGGACATTTGTTGCATTACAGTTGCTCATGTTACACAGAATTAAATTAACAGAAATATTAATAATAGAAATAGAACAAATACAAATAAAAATAAAAATGTGTGGGATTATGTACTCTATGTGACAGACACGTGATCAATAAATAATAGTATTATTAATTTGTAGTGAGACTGTAGAGAGCTGGAATGGATTTAAATCTTTAAAACTGCAGTATTGGGTCAGAATAAACCAGAATATTGACCTAAATAATAATATTAATAAACATTCTTTATTATTTTTTTTTATTCTTGATTTCCCTGAGCAGTAAATGAGCTGCTTCTGATATGCTTGTTCAGGAAATGTCCGTCACTTTATTGGTTTTTGTTCTCTGAAGATCTGAAATCAGAGAAAAGATTCTCTCTTATTGAAATAATGTTTTTTAATCCGAAGGAACAGAAACATGAACCCCTGAAAACCTGTTGAGTTTTTGTTTCATGTTATTTCTGACAAATTCTGTCTGAACAATAAAGTAAAGGCTTTAACATATATCGTATATATCCAGTAAGAAGACGCTGATTTAGAATTAATTTTCTGTCAACATGCAGAAACAGTTTTATCACTGAATGTACAGTAGAATATTTTGGTTGAACTTTATAAAAGAAGCAAAAACTGGGAAACAATTCAACTTCAGGAAAAAGACGTTCAGTTGGTTTTATTATTGGGGAAATTCCAAAACCACAAGAAAGAAATCGACAGACTCCAAACATGTTTACCAAGACCTGCATCGAAACAGCACCAGATCAGAGACACTAAAAATAAAAAGGCCACAAAGACTAATTTCTAACGGAATCTGTTCGCTCGGTTTTTATTTATTTTGTACATGTATATACGTTTTGTTTTTATAATGTTTATTTATGTCTGCTGTCGAAAATAAAATATTAAAAAAATAAAAACAAAAGAAAATTCTGCCCCTGACGTCACTCTGTAGCTCCGCCCCTCCTGAAAACAACTAAATCAAAATGGCGGCCTGCCCTGAGCCTGTGCTGCCTTGTTTTGGCGCGTCTCGGCCTCCATGTTGACTTGTTGTTGTGTTTGTTTGTCTGGCTGCTGTTGTGGTCTCGCTCAGTCCGGTTTACCGGAGCCGGACCGGCCGCTGTGGAGCTCTTTGACCCCGCCACCCTGAAAACCCGCAGCTGAACGGACTTCAGTTCCTCCAGAAAAATTTCCCCCGACCAATGAGAGACAGCGCTGTCTGAGCGGGAAGTGACGTATTGCCGCTGTGGGCCAATCTGCGGCACTGACAGCGACAGCAGGAGGAAGACCCGCCCCCCGCCTCCGGTCCAACCGAAGCGCGCCGGAGAAGAACCGAGCGAACCCGTCCGTGCTTCGCTGTCCCGCTCCAACAGCAGGTAAGACCAGCTCGGCTCGGCTCGGCTCGGTCCGGACCGGGTTAACACGCAGGCCCGTTCAGCAGGTTCATTTAGGAAGCGCTTGGTCTGCAGCAGCGATGTGCTGCCGGCGGGGCGGTGCAGGCAGACAGACCAAACGCACCGCGGCGGACTGGGCGCTGAACTGGGTTTCCAGCCCGGTTCCGTGCTCACAGTTACCCGGGCTCTGCATTAACCGGTCTGACTGGACCCTGTAATGTTTCTGTACCCGCCAGGACTTTAAGGTTCCTCCCGCCGGGACAGGAGCTCCTCTCCCCGCGGGGACAGAGACAGAGAGCCCGAGAGGAGCCGGGGGACAGCGCCCCGTGCGGCCGCAGCGCGACATTACACCGCACGGATCCCGCTCACTGTGTTTAATACGACTTTATTTAAAACTAACTCAGTAACAAGAGGGACTTTGTATTATTGATCTGGTCTCACAGCAGCCAGAACCTGAAACCAGACCCACCAGGCTGCCTTCAGCTCTTTGGTCCTTTCAGGCTGGGTTCAGGTCAGACCACCACAACAAGAGTCCAATACGGGTCTTCAGAATTTAGAAACCGCCGGATGCTAACTTACATATGTTGGGCAGTTAAAATAATTAGCATGAATTAGCATAATCACCAATCTGACAACATTACACCAGCTATTAGAGCAGAAGTGTCTGTTTGAGCTCCTCGTGGGCAGTTTTCAGTCAGGACAGAAAATCATTTAAATGTTGAATATTAATGAACACAATTATCCAAACGATGCATAACATTTTAGTTCATAGCCCGTGACACCTTCTGATAACATGACTGTGGCTTAATCCTCACAGAGAGAAGGGAGTGAAACAGGTCAACACATGAGCAGAACTTAATTAAGAAATATAATGTCTCAACACACCTGTCACCTTTATATTAAGCAGATAAATAACATCGCCCACCGGGGGGCTGACACGTGGTCGCTTTCAGCCTCCTCAGTAACACCCAAAACCATCCCAGATGGTCCAAATCAGCCAGGTGGTGGCTGAAATATTGTCCATGTACCTACATTAGACTTATTAATGCTAATTGCCCAACAAGTTCCAGTTGTTTCTAAAGGCCCTGTGCTTTAAATATCTAACGTCAAACTTTAAAGTTCACAGCAGGCAGCGCCCCCTTTTACTGAAGCTCACGTGGTGCGAGTGAAAGCTTCAGAGCTGCTGCTAAAGTCTCCAGCTGTTTGTCTGCTTTATGGCAGTGATAAAGGTCAGGGTTCGCCCTTGTCGTGACGCTGACAGGCTGTTGTGGTTTCTATAGCAACATGGATACAGAGTTGTTTATGGAGTGCGAGGAGGAGGAGCTGGAGCCATGGCAACAGGTGGACGACAGCGTGGAGGAAGACGAGATGGACTTCGTCGACAACTACGGCGAGCCAGGTGAGAACTGGACGCATGCACCAGACATGGGGACTCGAGTTTGAGACTCAGACTCGAGTTTGACTTAAGTTGCACACGACTCGACTTGAGACTCGTCCTCAAAAGACTTCAGATTCGACTCGGACTCGAGGTGCGGGACTCGTGAACAATGTTTATTTTTAGGAAGCGTCTGATGAGCGTGCCGTTATTCCCTCCCTGCGTTACCTATAACCTGCCTACGTAACACGTAGCATCAGCTGCTACACGTGAGAGAGGACAACAAACAGCTGCTGAGCCGTTCATCAAACTTCATACAACTAGACCCAAACAAAGAAGCCCTGAATGCAAAATTGGTTAGTAACATGTTTAGCCCAGCAGTGGCCATCTAACGTTAGCTTGCTTCTTACTTCAGCTACGAGCTACGGGAGGTTATAGCTCTGCAGTTTTATAAGAAGCCTGGATTGAACACAGCAGGTGATACAACATTTATTATAACCACGAGAGACTTGAGACTTGACTTGGACTCTTGCTCAGAGACATGAGACTTGACTTGGACTCTTGCTCAGAGACTTGACTTGGACTCTTGCTCAGAGACATGAGACTTGACTTGGACTCTTGCTCAGAGACTTGACTTGGACTCTTGCTCAGAGACTTGTGACTTGACTTGGACTCTTGCTCAGAGACTTGACTTGGACTCTTGCTCAGAGACATGACTTGGACTCTTGCTCAGAGACTTGACTTGGACTCTTGCTCAGAGACATGAGACATGACTTGGACTCTTGCTCAGAGACTTGACTTGGACTCTTGCTCAGAGACATGAGACTTGACTTGGACTCTTGCTCAGAGACATGAGACTTGACTTGGACTCTTGCTCAGAGACTTGACTTGGACTCTTGCTCAGAGACATGACTTGGACTCTTGCTCAGAGACATGAGACTTGACTTGGACTCTTGCTCAGAGACATGACTTGGACTCTTGCTCAGAGACATGAGACTTGACTTGGACTCTTGCTCAGAGACTTGACTTGGACCCTTGCTCAGAGACATGAGACTTGACTTGGACTCTTGCTCAGAGACTTGACTTGGACTCTTGCTCAGAGACTTGACTTGGACTCTTGCTCAGAGACTTGAGACTTAACTTGGACTCTTGCTCAGAGACTTGAGACTTGACTTGGACTCTTGCTCAGAGACTTGACTTGGACTCTTGCTCAGAGACATGAGACTTGACTTGGACTCTTGCTCAGAGACTTGACTTGGACTCTTGCTCAGAGACTTGTGACTTGACTTGGACTCTTGCTCAGAGACTTGACTTGGACTCTTGCTCAGAGACTTGACTTGGACTCTTGCTCAGAGACATGACTTGGACTCTTGCTCAGAGACATGAGACTTGACTTGGACTCTTGCTCAGAGACATGAGACATGACTTGGACTCTTGCTCAGAGACTTGACTTGGACTCTTGCTCAGAGACATGAGACTTGACTTGGACTCTTGCTCAGAGACATGAGACTTGACTTGGACTCTTGCTCAGAGACTTGACTTGGACTCTTGCTCAGAGACATGACTTGGACTCTTGCTCAGAGACATGAGACTTGACTTGGACTCTTGCTCAGAGACATGACTTGGACTCTTGCTCAGAGACATGACTTGGACTCTTGCTCAGAGACATGAGACTTGACTTGGACTCTTGCTCAGAGACTTGACTTGGACCCTTGCTCAGAGACATGAGACTTGACTTGGACTCTTGCTCAGAGACTTGACTTGGACTCTTGCTCAGAGACTTGACTTGGACTCTTGCTCAGAGACTTGAGACTTAACTTGGACTCTTGCTCAGAGACTTGAGACTTGACTTGGACTCTTGCTCAGAGACTTGACTTGGACTCTTGCTCAGAGACATGAGACTTGACTTGGACTCTTGCTCAGAGACTTGACTTGGACTCTTGCTCAGAGACATGAGACTTGACTTGGACTCTTGCTCAGAGACTTGACTTGGACTCTTGCTCATAGACTTGACTTGGACTCTTGCTCAGAGACATGAGACTTGACTTGGACTCTTGCTCAGAGACTTGACTTGGACTCTTGCTCAGAGACATGACTTGGACTCTTGCTCAGAGACTTGACTTGGACTCTTGCTCAGAGACATGACTTGGACTCTTGCTCAGAGACTTGACTTGGACTCTTGCTCAGAGACATGAGACTTGACTTGGACTCTTGCTCAGAGACTTGACTTGGACTCTTGCTCAGAGACATGAGACTTGACTTGGACTCTTGCTCAGAGACATGACTTGGACTCTTGCTCAGAGACATGAGACTTGACTTGGACTCTTGCTCAGAGACATGAGACATGACTTGGACTCTTGCTCAGAGACTTGACTTGGACTCTTGCTCAGAGACATGAGACTTGACTTGGACTCTTGCTCAGAGACTTGACTTGGACTCTTGCTCAGAGACTTGACTTGGACTCTTGCTCAGAGACTTGACTTGGACTCTTGCTCAGAGACATGAGACTTGACTTGGACTCTTGCTCATAGACTTGACTTGGACTCTTGCTCAGAGACATGAGACTTGACTTGGACTCTTGCTCAGAGACTTGACTTGGACTCTTGCTCAGAGACATGAGACTTGACTTGGACTCTTGCTCAGAGACATGACTTGGACTCTTGCTCAGAGACTTGACTTGGACTCTTGCTCAGAGACATGAGACTTGACTTGGACTCTTGCTCAGAGACATGACTTGGACTCTTGCTCAGAGACATGACTTGGACTCTTGCTCAGAGACATGAGACTTGACTTGGACTCTTGCTCAGAGACTTGACTTGGACTCTTGCTCAGAGACATGACTTGGACTCTTGCTCAGAGACATGACTTGGACTCTTGCTCAGAGACTTGACTTGGACTCTTGCTCAGAGACTTGACTTGGACCCTTGCTCAGAGACATGAGACTTGACTTGGACTCTTGCTCAGAGACATGAGACTTGACTTGGACTCTTGCTCAGAGACTTGACTTGGACTCTTGCTCAGAGACTTGACTTGGACTCTTGCTCAGAGACATGAGACTTAACTTGGACTCTTGCTCAGAGACTTGAGACTTGACTTGGACTCTTGCTCAGAGACTTGACTTGGACTCTTGCTCAGAGACATGAGACTTGACTTGGACTCTTGCTCAGAGACTTGACTTGGACTCTTGCTCAGAGACATGAGACTTGACTTGGACTCTTGCTCAGAGACTTGACTTGGACTCTTGCTCAGAGACATGAGACTTGACTTGGACTCTTGCTCAGAGACATGAGACTTGACTTGGACTCTTGCTCATAGACTTGACTTGGACTCTTGCTCAGAGACATGAGACTTGACTTGGACTCTTGCTCATAGACTTGACTTGGACTCTTGCTCAGAGACATGAGACTTGACTTGGACTCTTGCTCAGAGACTTGACTTGGACTCTTGCTCAGAGACATGAGACTTGACTTGGACTCTTGCTCAGAGACTTGACTTGGACTCTTGCTCAGAGACTTGACTTGGACTCTTGCTCAGAGACATGAGACTTAACTTGGACTCTTGCTCAGAGACATGACTTGGACTCTTGCTCAGAGACATGACTTGGACTCTTGCTCAGAGACTTGACTTGGACTCTTGCTCAGAGACATGAGACTTGACTTGGACTCTTGCTCAGAGACTTGACTTGGACTCTTGCTCAGAGACATGACTTGGACTCTTGCTCAGAGACTTGACTTGGACCCTTGCTCAGAGACATGAGACTTGACTTGGACTCTTGCTCAGAGACATGAGACTTGACTTGGACTCTTGCTCAGAGACTTGACTTGGACTCTTGCTCAGAGACTTGACTTGGACTCTTGCTCAGAGACATGAGACTTAACTTGGACTCTTGCTCAGAGACATGAGACTTAACTTGGACTCTTGCTCAGAGACATGAGACTTGACTTGGACTCTTGCTCAGAGACTTGACTTGGACTCTTGCTCAGAGACATGAGACTTGACTTGGACTCTTGCTCAGAGACTTGACTTGGACTCTTGCTCAGAGACATGAGACTTGACTTGGACTCTTGCTCAGAGACATGAGACTTGACTTGGACTCTTGCTCAGAGACTTGACTTGGACTCTTGCTCATAGACTTGACTTGGACTCTTGCTCAGAGACATGAGACTTGACTTGGACTCTTGCTCAGAGACTTGACTTGGACTCTTGCTCAGAGACATGAGACTTGACTTGGACTCTTGCTCAGAGACATGAGACTTGACTTGGACTCTTGCTCAGAGACTTGACTTGGACTCTTGCTCAGAGACATGAGACTTGACTTGGACTCTTGCTCAGAGACATGACTTGGACTCTTGCTCAGAGACTTGACTTGGACTCTTGCTCAGAGACTTGACTTGGACTCTTGCTCAGAGACATGAGACATGACTTGGACTCTTGCTCAGAGACTTGAGACTTGACTTGGACTCTTGCTCAGAGACTTGACTTGGACTCTTGCTCAGAGACATGAGACATGACTTGGACTCTTGCTCAGAGACTTGAGACTTGACTTGGACTCTTGCTCAGAGACATGAGACATGACTTGGACTCTTGCTCAGAGACATGAGACATGACTTGGACTCTTGCTCAGAGACTTGAGACTTGACTTGGACTCTTGCTCAGAGACTTGACTTGGACTCTTGCTCAGAGACTTGTGAGCATCTCTGATGCACTCAACAGTAACACCTGTCTGTCTCTCCAGTGGAGGATTCTCTGTCTCCTCTTCCGGCCTCTGAGACTCCGCCCCCCGGGATTCCCCCGTCCATCACACCTGCTCAAACAGGTACTTGTGTGTGCGTGTGTGTGTTCCAGAGGTCAGTTAAAAGTAGGGATGTCCCATGAAGAGGGCGGGTTCACCTCAGCCTTACTTAGTCCGGCTGAACCGAACCCTGGAGCGATCACCCCCCGTGGTGCCGACTGATTTCACTCTCGGTTTTTCTGTTCCTCAGTGTCTCCTCCCGTACGGACCGTCTCCTCTGTGATGCCTCCTCCTCCCTCCATCGTCACCTCCTCCTCGCTCTCTCACCCCCCGTCGCCTGCCTCCGCGGCCCCGCCCCTCATGGCTCAGGCCCAGCCCCTCATCCTGACGCAGACAGCAAGCGGAACCTTCCTCCTACCAGCAGCCCCTGGGGGAGGTGGTCGCCAGCCCTTCCTCCTCACCACGCAGGTACAGAAATCAAACACCCCTCTGCTCCTCTGCTGAAGGTCTTCACACTTCCTGCGGGTTTGTTTTTGGTCCGATCACAGCATCCACCCTGAACCCTCAGACTGAGCTCACCTGGAGCTGAAGGCTGTGAGGGCCTCAGATGGTTTAATGGGACAGCACCGCGTTACGGTACCTTGAATAGGCCAAAACAGTGACCGACTGTCTGATCGGAACGTGTTGCAGGATCCTGCAGAGTAAACTGATGATTTGAAAATGAGACGCTGATGCGAGGTCGTTTTTAAATAATCATTTTACTGGTTTTCATCAGACAGGGCTGAAACTCACCACTCATTTCTCAATTTTTTTGTCCTTTATTTTCTCGATGAATCCATCAGTTGTTTGGTCAAGAAAATGGTGAAAAATGTCGATCAGTGTTCCCCGAAGCCGAAGGTGGCGTCCTCGCATGTCTCGTTCTGTCCACAACCCAAAGACGTTCAGTTTACTGTCACAGAAACGAGACACAAGGAAATTGGAACCAGAGAATTTGAACATTCCTTCTTATAAAGAGGACTGAAGCCGATTAATCGATTATCAGAATAGTTAATTTAACAGTTGACAACTAATCAATAAATCGATGCTACCCGAATATATTTACACGTAAAGTTGCTCCTTCCATGTTTGTTTACTTTTTTCCAAACGCAGGCTTCCCTGTGTTTCATGTCACAACGCTAAGAACTGTGGGTAATTCCCTCAGGCTACAGAGATGCAAACTTACAGAGAGGACTCCAAAGGACTGGAGGGAGCCCTTGTGCACTTCACGATAGTGTTACATCCCTAGACCCTCACGGACCCACTCGGGAACGCCTCAGAGGGATTCAGCTTTAATGTACAGTGGGTACGGAAAGTATTCAGACCCCTTTAAATCTTTCACTCTTTGTTTCATTGCAGCCATTTTCCAAAAATCAAAAAAGTTCATTTTATTTCTCAGTAATGTACACTCAGCACCCCATCTTGACAGAAAAAAACAGAAATGTAGAAATTTTTGCAAATTTATTAAAAAAGAAACACTGAAATATCACATGGTCATAAGTATTCAGACCCTTTGCCGTGACACTCATATTTAACTCAGGTGCTGTCTATTTCTTCTGATCATCCTTGAGATGGTTCTACACCTTCATTTGAGTCCAGCTGTGTTTGATTATACTGATTGGACTTGATTAGGAAAGCCACACACCTGTCTATATAAGACCTTACAGCTCACAGTGCATGTCAGAGCAAATGAGAATCATGAGGTCAAAGGAACTGCCTGAAGAGCTCAGAGACAGAATTGTGGCAAGGCACAGATCTGGCCAAGGTTACAAAAAAATTTCTGCTGCACTTAAGGTTCCTAAGAGCACAGTGGCCTCCATAATCCTCAAATGGAAGACGTTTGGGACGACCAGAACCCTTCCTAGAGCCGGCCGTCCGGCCAAACTGAGCTATCGGGGGAGAAGAGCCTTGGTGAGAGAGGTAAAGAAGAACCCAAAGGTCACTGTGGCTGAGCTCCAGAGATGCAGTCGGGAGATGGGAGAAAGTTGTAGTAAGTCAACCGTCACTGCAGCAATCCACCAGAGTGGCCCGACGGAAGCCTCTCCTCAGTGCAAGACACATGAAAGCCCGCATGGAGTTTGCTAAAAAACACCTGAAGGACTCCAAGATGGTGATAAATAAGATCCTCTGGTCTGATGAGACCAAGATAGAACTTTTTGGCCTTAATTCTAAGCGGTATGTGTGGAGAAAACCAGGCACTGCTCATCACCTGTCCAATACAGTCTCAACAGTGAAGCATGGTGGTGGCAGCATCATGCTGTGGGGGTGTTTTTCAGCTGCAGGGACAGGACGACTGGTTGCAATCGAGGGAAAGATGAATGCGGCCAAGTACAGGGATCTCCTGGACGAAAACCTTTTCCAGAGCGCTCTGGACCTCAGACTGGGCCGAAGGTTTACCTTCCAACAAGACAATGACCCTAAGCACACCGCTAAATAACGAAGGAGTGGCTTCACAACAACTCCGTGGCTGTTCTTGAATGGCCCAGCCAGAGCCCAGCTGAGCATCTCTGGAGAGACCTGAAAATGGCTGTCCACCAACGTTTACCATCCAACCTGACAGAACTGGAGAGGATCTGCAAGGAGGAATGGCAGAGGATACCCAAATCCAGATGTGAAAAACTTGTTGCATCTTTCCCAAAACGACTCATGGCTGTATTAGATCAAAAGGGTGCTTCTACTAAATACTGAGCAAAGGGTCTGAATACTTATGACCATGTGATATTTCAGTTTTTCTTTTTTAATAAATTTGCAAAAATTTCTGCATTTCTGTTTTTTTCTGTCAAGATGGGGTGCTGAGTGTACATTACTGAGAAATAAAATGAACTTTTTTGATTTTTGGAAAATGGCTGCAATGAAACAAAGAGTGAAAAATTTAAAGGGGTCTGAATACTTTCCGTACCCACTGTACACTGAGCTGAAACGCCACAGCTCTCTCTCGCTTCTCATTGGCCAGTTATGTTCTCTTGTTATCACTTTGAACACAGTATTCATACTTCACTATACTACAGTACTCAGAGTGAGTGAGACGTCATTTTGTTTCCTGAACGCTCAGCTGCATGCTGCCAGGATGTGTATTACTGTATTACATTACAGTATTGTGTATTACATTAGCAAGAATGAAGAGAATGCTGAACGAAGAGTTTGCAGCATACTCCTGTGGGGGGCGCTGGAGACCTGCAGCAACATTGGCTTTATTCTGTTTAGTTAATGCACGCAGACAAACTGACTCGGTATGCAGTAGGCAGTACGCACTGACTCAGTATGCAGTACGCACTGACTCGGTATGCAGTAGGCAGTACGCACTGACTCAGTATGCAGTAGGCACTGACTCAGTATGCAGTAGGCAGTACGCACTGACTCAGTATGCAGTACGCACTGACTCGGTATGCAGTAGGCAGTACGCACTGACTCAGTATGCAGTAGGCACTGACTCAGTATGCAGTAGGCAGTACGCACTGACTCAGTATGCAGTAGGCACTGACTCAGTATGCAGTAGGCAGTACGCACTGACTCAGTATGCAGTAGGCAGTACGCACTGACTCAGTATGCAGTACGCACTGACTCGGTATGCAGTAGGCAGTACGCACTGACTCGGTACGCAGTACGCACTGACCCGGTATGCAGTAGGCGGTATGCAGTAGGCACTGACTCGGTATGCAGTAGGTAGTACGCACTGTCTCGGTACGCAGTACGCACTGACTCGGTATGCAGTAGGCGATACGCACTGACTCGGTACGCAGTACGCACTGACTCGGTACACTGTAGGCGGTACGCAGTACGCACTGACTCGGTATGCAGTAGGTGGTACGCACTGACTCGGTACAAAGTAGGCGGTACGCAGTACGCACTGATTCGGTATGCAGTAGGTGGTACGCACTGACTCGGTACAAAGTAGGCGGTACGCACTGACTCGGTACGCAGTAGGCGGTACGCAGTACGCACTGACTCGGTATGCAGTAGGTGGTACGCACTGACTCGGTACAAAGTAGGCGGTACGCACTGACTCGGTACGCAGTAGGCGGTACGCAGTACGCACTGACTCGGTACGCAGTAGGCGGTACGCACTGACTCGGTACACTGTAGGCGGTACGCACTGACTCGGTACACTGTAGGCGGTACGCAGTACGCACTGACTCGGTATGCAGTAGGTGGTACGCACTGACTCGGTACAAAGTAGGCGGTACGCACTGACTCGGTACGCAGTAGGTAGTACGCACTGACTCAGGATGCAGTAGGCGGTACGCAGTACGCACTGACTCGGTACGCAGTACGCACTTACTCGGTACGAAGTAGGCGATACGCAGTACGCACTGACTTGGTACGCAGTAGGCGGTACGCACTGACTCGGTACGCAGTACGCAGCACGCACTGACTCGGTAGACAGTAGGCGGTACGCACTGACTCGGTAGGCAGTAGGCGATACGCACTGACTCGGTACGCAGTACGCAGTAGGTAGTACGCACTGACTCAGGATGCAGTAGGCGGTACGCAGTACGCACTGACTCGGTACGCAGTACGCACTTACTCGGTACGAAGTAGGCGATACGCAGTACGCACTGACTTGGTACGCAGTAGGCGGTACGCACTGACTCGGTACGCAGTACGCAGCACGCACTGACTCGGTAGACAGTAGGCGGTACGCACTGACTCGGTAGGCAGTAGGCGGTACGCAGTACGCATTGACTGTACGCAGTAGGCGGTACGCACTGACTCGGTACACTGTAGGCGGTACGCAGTACGCACTGACTCGGTATGCAGTAGGTGGTACGCACTGACTCGGTACAAAGTAGGCGGTACGCACTGACTCGGTACAAAGTAGGCGGTACGCACTGACTCGGTACAAAGTAGGCGGTACGCACTGACTCGGTACAAAGTAGGCGGTACGCAGTACACACTGACTCGGTACGCAGTAGGCGGTACGCAGTACGCACTGACTTGGTATGCAGTAGGTGGTACACAGTACGCACTGACTCAGGATGCAGTAGGCAGTACGCACTGACTCGGTAGTAGTACGCGCTGACTCGGTATGCAGTAGGTGGTACGCACTGACTCGGTATGCAGTAGGTGGTACGCACTGACTTGGTATGCAGTAGGTAGTACGCACTGACTCGGTACGTAGTACGCGCTGACTCAGGATGCAGTAGGCAGTACGCACTGACTCGGTACGTAGTACCCGCTGACTCGGTATGCAGTAGGCAGTACGCACTGACTCGGTACGTAGTACCCGCTGACTCGGTATGCAGTAGGTGGTACGCACTGACTCGGTATGCAGTAGGCAGTACGCACTGACTCGGTACGTAGTACCCGCTGACTCGGTATGCAGTAGGTGGTACGCACTGACTCGGTATGCAGTAGGCGGTACGCAGTGACTCGGTACGTAGTACGCGCTGACTCAGGATGCAGTATGCAGTACGCACTGACTCGGTATGCAGTAGGCAGTACGCACTGACTCGGTATGTAGTACGCGCTGACTCAGGATGCAGTAGGCAGTACGCACTGACTCGGTACGTAGTACGCGCTGACTCGGTATGCAGTAGGTGGTACGCACTGACTCGGTACAAAGTAGGCGGTACGCAGTACGCACTGACTCTGTACGCAGTAGGCGGTACGCAGTACGCACTGACTCAGGATGCAGTAGGCGGTACGCACTGACTCGGTACGTAGTACGCGCTGACTCGGTATGCAGTAGGTGGTACGCACTGACTCGGTATGCAGTAGGTAGTACGCACTGACTCGGTACGTAGTACGCGCTGACTCAGGATGCAGTAGGCAGTACGCACTGACTCGGTACGTAGTACCCGCTGACTCGGTATGCAGTAGGTGGTACGCACTGACTCGGTATGCAGTAGGCAGTACGCACTGACTCGGTACGTAGTACCCGCTGACTCGGTATGCAGTAGGTGGTACGCACTGACTCGGTATGCAGTAGGCAGTACGCACTGACTCGGTACGTAGTACCCGCTGACTCGGTATGCAGTAGGTGGTACGCACTGACTCGGTATGCAGTAGGTGGTACGCACTGACTCGGTACAAAGTAGGCGGTACGCACTGACTCGGTACGCAGTAGGCGGTACGCAGTACGCACTGACTCGGTACGCAGTAGGCGGTACGCACTGACTCGGTACACTGTAGGCGGTACGCACTGACTCGGTACACTGTAGGCGGTACGCAGTACGCACTGACTCGGTATGCAGTAGGTGGTACGCACTGACTCGGTACAAAGTAGGCGGTACGCACTGACTCGGTACGCAGTAGGCGGTACGCAGTACGCACTGACTCGGTACGCAGTAGGCGGTACGCACTGACTCGGGACGCAGTAGGTGGTACGCAGTACGCACTGACTCGGTACACAGTAGGCAGTACGCACTGACTCGGTACGCAGTAGGAGGTACGCAGTACGCACTGACTCGGTACGCAGTACGCAGTAGGTAGTACGCACTGACTCAGGATGCAGTAGGCGGTACGCAGTACGCACTGACTCGGTACGCAGTACGCACTTACTCGGTACGAAGTAGGCGATACGCAGTACGCACTGACTTGGTACGCAGTAGGCGGTACGCACTGACTCGGTACGCAGTACGCAGCACGCACTGACTCGGTAGACAGTAGGCGGTACGCACTGACTCGGTAGGCAGTAGGCGATACGCACTGACTCGGTACGCAGTACGCAGTAGGTAGTACGCACTGACTCAGGATGCAGTAGGCGGTACGCAGTACGCACTGACTCGGTACGCAGTACGCACTTACTCGGTACGAAGTAGGCGATACGCAGTACGCACTGACTTGGTACGCAGTAGGCGGTACGCACTGACTCGGTACGCAGTACGCAGCACGCACTGACTCGGTAGACAGTAGGCGGTACGCACTGACTCGGTAGGCAGTAGGCGGTACGCAGTACGCATTGACTGTACGCAGTAGGCGGTACGCACTGACTCGGTACACTGTAGGCGGTACGCAGTACGCACTGACTCGGTATGCAGTAGGTGGTACGCACTGACTCGGTACAAAGTAGGCGGTACGCACTGACTCGGTACAAAGTAGGCGGTACGCACTGACTCGGTACAAAGTAGGCGGTACGCACTGACTCGGTACAAAGTAGGCGGTACGCAGTACACACTGACTCGGTACGCAGTAGGCGGTACGCAGTACGCACTGACTTGGTATGCAGTAGGTGGTACACAGTACGCACTGACTCAGGATGCAGTAGGCAGTACGCACTGACTCGGTACGTAGTACGCGCTGACTCGGTATGCAGTAGGTGGTACGCACTGACTCGGTATGCAGTAGGTGGTACGCACTGACTTGGTATGCAGTAGGTAGTACGCACTGACTCGGTACGTAGTACGCGCTGACTCAGGATGCAGTAGGCAGTACGCACTGACTCGGTACGTAGTACCCGCTGACTCGGTATGCAGTAGGCAGTACGCACTGACTCGGTACGTAGTACCCGCTGACTCGGTATGCAGTAGGTGGTACGCACTGACTCGGTATGCAGTAGGCAGTACGCACTGACTCGGTACGTAGTACCCGCTGACTCGGTATGCAGTAGGTGGTACGCACTGACTCGGTATGCAGTAGGTAGTACGCAGTGACTCGGTACGTAGTACGCGCTGACTCAGGATGCAGTATGCAGTACGCACTGACTCGGTATGCAGTAGGCAGTACGCACTGACTCGGTATGTAGTACGCGCTGACTCAGGATGCAGTAGGCAGTACGCACTGACTCGGTACGTAGTACGCGCTGACTCGGTATGCAGTAGGTGGTACGCACTGACTCGGTACAAAGTAGGCGGTACGCAGTACGCACTGACTCTGTACGCAGTAGGCGGTACGCAGTACGCACTGACTCAGGATGCAGTAGGCGGTACGCACTGACTCGGTACGTAGTACGCGCTGACTCGGTATGCAGTAGGTGGTACGCACTGACTCGGTATGCAGTAGGTAGTACGCACTGACTCGGTACGTAGTACGCGCTGACTCAGGATGCAGTAGGCAGTACGCACTGACTCGGTACGTAGTACCCGCTGACTCGGTATGCAGTAGGTGGTACGCACTGACTCGGTATGCAGTAGGCAGTACGCACTGACTCGGTACGTAGTACCCGCTGACTCGGTATGCAGTAGGTGGTACGCACTGACTCGGTATGCAGTAGGCAGTACGCACTGACTCGGTACGTAGTACCCGCTGACTCGGTATGCAGTAGGTGGTACGCACTGACTCGGTACAAAGTAGGCGGTACGCAGTAGGCACTGACTCGGTACGCAGTACGCACTGACTCAGGATGCAGTAGGCGGTACGCACTGACTCGTTACGCAGTACGCACTTACTCGGTACGAAGTAGGCGATACACAGTACGCACTGACTTGGTACGCAGTACGCGGTACGCACTGACTCGGTACGCAGTACGTGGTACGCACTGACTCGGTACGCAGCACGCACTGACTCGGTAGGCAGTAGGCGGTACGCACTGACTCGGCAGGCAGTAGGCGGTACGCAGTACGCATTGACTCTGTACGCAGTAGGCGGTACGCACTGACTCGGTAGGCAGTAGGCGGTATGCAGTACGCACTGACTCGGTACAAAGTAGGCGGTACGCACTGACTCGGTAGGCAGTAGGCGGTATGCAGTACGCACTGACTCGGTACGCAGTAGGCGGTACGCACTGACTCGGTACGCAGTAGGCGGTACGCACTGACTCGGTAGGCAGTAGGCGGTATGCAGTACGCACTGACTCGGTACGCAGTAGGCGGTACGCACTGACTCGGTAGGCAGTAGGCGGTATGCAGTACGCACTGACTCGGTACGCAGTAGGCGGTATGCAGTACGCACTGACTCGGTACGCAGTAGGCGGTACGCACTGACTCGGTAGGCAGTAGGCGGTATGCAGTACGCACTGACTCGGTAGGCAGTAGGCGGTATGCAGTACGCACTGACTCGGTACGCAGTAGGCGGTATGCAGTACGCACTGACTCGGTACGCAGTAGGCGGTATGCAGTACGCACTGACTCGGTAGGCAGTAGGCGGTATGCAGTACGCACTGACTCGGTAGGCAGTAGGCGGTATGCAGTACGCACTGACTCGGTACGCAGTAGGCGGTACGCACTGACTCGGTACGCAGTACGCGGTACGTACTAAACTGACTAACAGACC
Source organism: Micropterus salmoides (assembly GCF_014851395.1). NCBI lineage: Eukaryota > Metazoa > Chordata > Actinopteri > Centrarchiformes > Centrarchidae > Micropterus > Micropterus salmoides. Next base: position 36,220,095 of record NW_024040152.1, read on the forward strand.
TTTCTGTCTTCCTCCTCTTCGTCAGCACCAGCTGCTCCTCCTGAGGTCCAGCTGGTAATAAACAGTGTGGGATCAATGAAATCTTATAAGTATATTTAGAATATAGGATATTTCTGACCCTCATGTAAAGGCAGCGTTTCCCACATATGGACATCACTTGGGCGGGGGGGCACAGGATCACTTGGGCGGGGGGGCACAGGATCAAATGTTGTTTGTAGTTGTCTTACGTGCCTCAGATTTTCACTGGAGCAGGAACCCGGGAAATCAGAGCCAAGATCCCCAGCTGCAATTAAAGTCCTGGAAATGTTTAGTCAGAATGAAACCCGGTCGCTGGAGGCGGGACGTGGCTTATTGTCATGTGACCGAGCGGGCTGTGACAGCTCATCCAGATGACAAATGTGGAACATTTCAGATATGAGGACAGCAGAGGTCGGACGGAAGGCGGAGGTGAGATGGTGAGGTGTGGAACGTTCCTCCACACGTTCCACACCTCACCATCTAAGGATCATTTCACACCTGGAGAACAGACCGGTGTGTTCGTCGCACCTCCACCTGCAGGACTTTCAGAGACGGTTAAATCTGTACAACAACAGGAAGAGGAGGATGAATTCTGATGCCAAGGCCAGAGAGAAAGGCCTGTAGGCTTTCAGACAGAAGACGAACGAGAGGTTAAGGAAGTTTGAAGACAGAGCCAGAGAGGAAGACGAAGACGCTTTCAGACAGAGAACCAGAGAACGCAGAAAGAAATGTGACGACAGAGCCAGAGAGGAAGATGCTGAAGGGATTCGACTACAAAGCAGAAGGAGATACAGAAAGATAGAAGACAGAGAGAGGAAGAGGAGATGCTGACGGAGACATGAAAAGGTTAAAGATTGACGGACGTCTTTGAACACAGCTGTGCTGCTGCCTGCTAGTCCGGTCAGTGTCCTGTATCTGATGAAGTAGCTGGAACTGAATGGACTGTAAAAGAATAAAACATTTTATGTTCTTTGTTTACTCTGTAAATATGTTTATATTATGAAATGTTAAGTCTTATAAATCTTCATTACTCACAGACTTTATTTGAAATGTTATAAAACAGATAGTTGTTCTGATGAATTGAGGATATTGCAGTTTTTCAGATTATAAAAATATAAACAATAGTAAACACAGCAGTATGTGTCTTGAACTCTTCAGGTGTATGTAGTCTAGAGATCGGACGATGTCTACACTGAACCATCGGGATAGACGATGGCATCGGGGGGGGATAGCGGTCGTATTATGTGTGTGCTACCTCGCACAGACTTCACTCAGTTAAAAACTTGGTAGCCTATGACGTTACAAGTCGCGGTGGATATTTTACAAGCATGGACCAGGTAACGTTAAAGCAGCAGTGAACACGGGGTGCAGATGGTGCTTTCGGTTGTTTGATAGGCTGCGTCATTAACAAGCAAGAGGCTCACCTGCTGCCGTGATAACGGATCGTGGGTGGAAAAATACGGAAAGGTTATGTGTCTTTTAGGCGACGTTATAAAACGTAGCCTGCTGCTGATGGAGAAAGTGGAGTAGACGGGCGGGGGGGAGAGAAGAGAGTGTGGGGAGAAGAGAGTTCCGAGGAAGGTGCGAAGCACATTTAAAATGTATAATAATAATGTTCGTGCTGATTAAAACCTGCTTTCATGTGGAGGTATTAAGTGAAAAATGTTGTTGTTTTTTTTTGCCAGGGGGCGGGTTTTTACAATGACGATGTATGCTCAACCTCGTCTATCGGCCCAACCCTTATATAGTCGCAGTAAAAAGTCTTTAGAATCACCTGCATTTCTGCACCTGATAGTCAGACTTCAGGTGTTGCACGAAGCAGTTTAGCTTTTGAACCTTTTAAGCAGGACCGATTTGCTTTGAACTTTGGGTAAATGAAAACTGACCGAGGCACCATGTCAGACTGCTCAGCAGAAGATGGAATTCAACAGTGACTTGGACGTTTTACTTTGAAAATTCAGCAAATAATGAAGCAAGACAAAATAAAACTGGTCTCAGCGTCAATCTGCTGCAGAGGTTTGCTCTGTACCTCAGCTCGCTATCAGGCTCCGCCTCTTTATTTTTTGAGCCTGTCAAACTGCGTCAGACTAACCTGAGAGCAAAATGAAGACCGACGCCACGACTCAGCATTAACACAGTCCACGCAAACACACCGAGGACTGTGACCCGTGCTGCCGCCAACAAATGTTTCAGCAGACTTTGCTCAAGGGAATCTCCCACAATGCACTGCGCTGCAATGTTGAACTAAGATTGAGAGGAAGGCAAAATTCTGCGTCTTAAAAAATAAAGATGTGCAACTCATGAAAGGAGTCACGCCTGTGAGGTCACACCTGTGATGTCACGCCTGTGTTTTTTTTTTACCGTGCAGGGTTTCCCGATGATGAACCACGGCACCCCCCTGCTGCTGAACCTGCAGCCGGGTCAGACGGTCCAGCCGCTCACCCTGATCCAGTGTAGGACACCTGGACTCCATCAGACATTAATCAATAAGAAATCGATCACTGATCCCAGCTGATCACTCAGCACCGCTGTTTCCTGTCCCCGCAGCCTCGTCTCTGGGTCAGTTGGTACGGCCCAGTGTGGGCGTATCCTCTGTCATCCACCAGGGCCAGGCGGTCCAGACCAGACCAGGCCCCGCCCCCTCCAGAGGCCCGGCCCAGCCAGGCTCTGCCTTCGCCGCCATGCAGCTGCCCGCCACCCTAACCATCCGCACCAGCACGCCAGGACCCGGTCAGTCAGACTGGTCACGAGCACACGTCTGATCAGATTGATTGAGTGGTTTATTGATTGATTGGTTTATCTTTTTTTAGTTAACCTTCAGATGACCCAGGTGGGTGGGGTCAGCTCCCTGAAGCTGGCAGGTTCCCCCGCCCTTCCCTCTGGCTCAGCCAATGGGGTCATGAGAATCCCTCCCATCAGCAGCGGTACAAGTAGGGAAATGAACGATACTGATACTTTGATTTTGATGCTGGTTCCTGACGACGCTTCTTTTCCTGTTTTGTGTTGCTATAAAAAAAATCCATCCAACAGACGTTGTTTCTGCTGTTGAAACACTTTGACAACCAGTTCCACGACTGCCGGACTGTAAATGAACTAAATCTGTCGTTACGGAGACTGAACTGTAACGTGTCGGGCGAACAGTCTGCAGACACGCATCCAGTACGAGGAAACTAGGACCTAGACTAGGAAATTAGGAGCTGTACTAGGAAACTAGGACCTGAACTAGGACCTAATCTGGGAAACTAGGACTTGAACTAGGAAACTAGGAGCTGTACAAGGAGACTAGGGGCTGAACTAGGAAAATAGGAGCTAATCTAGGAAACTAGGAGCTGAACTAGGAAACTAGGAGCTGTACTAGGAGCTAATCTAGGAAACTAGGACCTGAACTAGGAGACTAGGAACTGAACTAGGAAATTAGAAGCTGTACTAGGAAACTAGGAGCTGTACTAGGAGCTAATCTAGGAAACTAGGACCTATACTAAGAACTGTACTAGGAAATTAGGAGCTGTACTAGGAAGCTAGGAGCTTTACTAGGAGCTTATCTAGGAAACTAGGAGCTGTACTAGGATCTAATCTAGGAACCTAGGACCTGTACTAGGAGCTGTACTAGGAAACTAGGAGCTGAACTAGGAAACTAGGAGCTGAACTAGGAGCTAATCTCAGAAACTAGGGGCTAAACTAGAAAACTAGGAGCTGTAGTAGGAGCTAAACTACGAAACTAGCCGCTAAACTAGGACCTGAACTAGGAAAGTAGGAGCTGTACTAGGAAACTAGGACCTGAACTAGGAGCTGTAATAGGAAAGTAGGAGCTGTACTAGGAAACTAGGAGCAAAATTAGGAAACTAGGACCTGAACTAGGAAATTAGAAGCTAACCTTGGAAACTAGGACCTGAACTTGGAAACTAGGAGCTAATCTAGGAGCTAATCTAGGAAACTAGGACATGAATTTAGAAACATGGAGCTAATCTAGGAAACTAGGACATGAACTTGGAAACTAGGAGCTAATCTAGGAAACTAGGACATGAACTTGGAAACTAGGAGCTAATCTAGGAAACTAGGACCTGAACTTGGAAACATGGAGCTAATCTAGGAAACTAGGAGCTAATCTAGGAAACTAGGACCTGAACTAGGAAACTAGGACCTGAACTAGGAAACTAGCAGCTAAACTAGGACCTGAACTAGGAAACTATGCGCTAAATTAGGAAACTATTATTTAAACTAGGAGCTAATCTAGGAAACTAGTACCCTAACTAGGAAACTAGGAGCTGTACTAGGAAACTAGAAACTGAACTAGGAGCTACATTGTCTTAGCATTGTTACCCCTCTCATGTTTCTGCGTGTCGTCTGGTTCACCAGCTCCTGGTCCCGCCACTTCTGTCGTCATGACCGCCGCTGTGACCTCGGCGCCGATCCCTGACCCCCCTCGGGTGGTGATGAGCGTGGAGGATTTCTACTACGGGACGTTTGAAGGCGACCTCAGTCTGAGGAAGCCACACCCACTGGGAATCAAAACCTCCACCTTCACCTGCCAGATCTGCTCGCACCTCGCTGAGAACAACCTGAGGTGGGCTCAGCGAGCACCTGAACACACATGGACTGATGCACGTGCAGAGGTCTGGATGCTCACGTGTGTGTGTGCGTGTGTGTATACAGGTTAATGCAGCACATGCTGCAGCACTCAGAGCTGATTGGAGGAGGTGGAGGAGGTGACGAGAAGAAGTGCTGCAAGTTCTGTTACCGACAGTTCTCATCTCCTGCTCAGCTGAACAGCCACCAGGAGCAGGTGCATGGCCGCACCCCCTCCTCCTGTAAGAACCACACCTGCTCACACACCTGAAGAATGTAAAACAAATTTGTCTTCCTTTTAGGACTTAACCTTTGGAGTTACCTGTCTTGACTTGGACTGGACTTGGGACTTACCTGTCTTGATGTGGGACTTGACTTGGACTTAGGGCTTACCTGTCTTGGCTTGCCCTTGACTCATGACTTACCTGTCTCCGGACACACAGGAGGAGGAAGCGCTGCAAACCGCTTGAACGCACGAACAAAGACAGGTACAGTCTGTATCTGGACCTGAGACCTCACCTGTCCTCCCTCTCTCTCAGGTATGTGTCATATTTGTGAGTGGGCGTTTGAGAACGAGCCGGCCTTCCTGAACCACATGAAGTCCAACCACAAACCAGGAGAGATGCCCTACATCTGCCAGGTGAGTCTGACTGCTGGCCGCCGACCTGGCTCGGGGTCAGTCCTCAGGCCTCACTAATTCAGGTGTGCCTTGCAGGTGTGTTCGTATCGCTCGTCCTTCTACTCGGACGTCCTGCAGCACTTTGCCAGTTTCCACAGAGACTCGCGCTTCCTGCTGTGTGTGTTCTGCCTGAAGGTGACCAGAAACCCCGCCAGCTACCAGCAGCACCTGCTGCGACACCAGGTGAGCGTGCACACACACATACTGTTGTCAGCTAACAGGCCAATCAGCAGCCCCTCCTGGAGTTACCTGTGTAGCGGAGTCAGCGGCGTTTATACATGTATCACAGGACGTGTCGGCCATGTTTCAGTGTCTCTCTGGTGCAGCAGGAACACAAAACAAACACACAAGACAAACCTTTTGTCTTTTATTTAGCCCCAGCGGCTAAGGATGTCACGATGCCAGAAATTTGGATACCAGTACCAGTGAAATTCCACGATTCTCGATGCCAAATTTGGTCCCACGTTACAAAATAAAAACGTCACCATGTTGCGCGGCCATTTTTCTACAGTAGCCCAAATGGACAAGTAGCATTACCAGTAGTAGCAGTAGAAGCAGTACCAGTAGTAGCAGTACCAGTAGTAGCAGTACCAGTAGAAGCAGTAGTAGCAGTACCAGTAGAAGCAGTAGTAGCAGTACCAGCAGTACCAGCAGTAGTAGCAGTACCAGTAATAGTAGTAGCAGTACCAGCAGTAGTAGCAGTACCAGTAATAGTAGTAGCAGTAGTAGCAGTACCAGCAGTAGCTGTACCAGTAGTAGTAGCAGTATTAGCAGTACTAGTAGTACCAGTAGTAGCAGTACCAGTAGAAGCAGTACCAGCAGTACCAGCAGTAGTAGCAGTACCAGTAATAGTAGTAGCAGTAGTAGCAGTACCAGCAGTAGCTGTACCAGTAGTAGCAACAGTAGTAGCAGTAGCAGTATTAGCAGTACTAGTAGTACCAGTAGTAGCAGTAGAAGCAGTAGTAGCAGTACCAGTAGTAGCAGTACCAGCAGTAGTAGTAGCAGTACCAGCAGTACCAGCAGTACCAGTAGTAGCAACAGTAGTAGCAGTAGCAGTATTAGCAGTACTAGTAGTACCAGTAGTAGCAGTAGAAGCAGTAGTAGCAGTACCAGTAGTAGCAGTACCAGCAGTAGTAGTAGCAGTACCAGCAGTACCAGCAGTAGCAATAGTAGCAGCAGTAGTAGTAGCAGTACCAGCAGTACCAGCAGTAGCAATAGTAGCAGCAGTAGTAGTAGCTGCAGCCGCACTAGTCGCCATCTTCCACACGTTGGATCTACAGTTCCTTGAAAAACAAGTACCGACATGTGTTCAGAATTTTGGTTTTGAGTTGGTACCGAAGTTTCAGTTCTCGTGACATCCCTACCAGCTGCTCAGAACCCGTACTGTAAAACATGTAGGAACGCCGTACAGCAGAAGCTCTTGCCTGAGAGTGTCCTCTGTCCTCTGTCTCAGGTCAGCCAGGCCTTCCACTGCAACAGATGCCGTCTTCAGTTCGTCTTCCTGAAGGATAAGATGCAGCATAAACTGGAAAACCATCGCAGCTTCCGTCGACCCGCTCAGCTGGAAGGACTGCCGCCGGGGTCAAAGGTCAGCCCTTCACGCCGGCTTCGGCCTGAAGCAGAGTTAAAGATGTCGCAGCGTGTCTTTCAGCGACTCGGCCCAGAAACACGACCAATCATCGTTCCCGCCTTTCACGGTGGCGTGATGTGTTTGGGAAGGAGGTGCTAGAGACCAACTTCCAAGTAAACAAACAAAGGCGTCCGAAGCTGTGTGTCTGAGACTGGCCAGGGCTGCAGCTAATGGCCGTGTTTCCATCAACGTTTTTTAATGCGTATTTTGAAGCATCGCGTTAGAAAATGTCGATGGAAACGGCAAAATCTGAAAACTAATCCTTAATTTTGGACAAAAGTTTTTTCGTTCACTTGAGGTGTTTTTGTAGAAAAAGAGTAAATGCTCTAAACGGGAGATGGAAACCCTTTTTCCGAATAAGTTCTGACTTACTTGTAACTGCACGCCGGCCCAGAATTTCCTGCACCTTGTGGCTGGTAACACTCATTTGTGCTGGGTAAAGAGGTGGATGCAGATCTGGGCAGGAAGCCTTCATCAGCTGTTCTGCTGAATGATGCGTTCACCTCTTAAAGGTCCTTCTCAGATCCTTTGCTCTGCACACTGATCAAACGGGGTTATCGCCGCATATTGTTGCTGGATCTCAGTGAACGCTGCTTCTACTGAGTGTAATAAAATATTATCGACTCTAAACGTTCATAAAATACATACTTGGATTCGTTTATCACCACTGAAGAACCCCACAGAGGATAGCGTTTAAAAGCAGTATTTGGAGGAGCATGCAGAACTTGGCGGCTGGTTTTGTTTCTGGTTTGGAACCCATACATCGGTTTATTACAGCCATGTGCAACATCAACTACTGAACATTTATTCGCTCCCAACCAGCTGATGGAAACACACGTATTCCACAGTTCCTTTTTTTTACTTTTTTGTGACATTTCAAAAGTACGCTTAAAATTCTCATGACATTTAGATGGAAACATGGCTACTGATTAATTTCAGAGTCGACTAATCAAACGATTCTTTTTGTCACCTTCTATCTAACCCTAATCAAACTATTTCACTAATTATCTTTCAAGTGAATTCCTGATAAACTCCAACACACTAACTAGCTCAGAATTAACGCTGGTATAAACGCCAGGGAAGGAAATAGGCAAGAAGAAGAAGAGATGGAGTAGGCTCCTCCTGTTAATCACTATTCACTTAACACAAATCGGTTATCAGCGTGCACTAGAGAGCTCCTTTCATGAGAGCTCAAAACAAAGAAAGCAAAGAACTAGAGAAAGACTGCAGAGCTCCAAATCAATCAGCTCACAGTCAGGTTTAGTAGGTTTTAACCTACAGGGAGTTGGCTTTGGTTTATTGGAGCATAAATAAGAATTATATAAAATCAAAGTCTATTAATAATATTAAAGTTCAAATATAATATAAAGTTTCACAAACCAAGAATGTTCTGGACATCACGAGCCGGATGTTTCCTGATTTACCTTAAAACGTTACTCAGATGTGGAGTTTCTCAAGCCTGAAAACGTTTGAGCACATTTTTGTTTCGCCCTTAAATTTTGGTAAAAATGCCAATATTTATAACCTCTGCAGCTGATTTCTCACCTCAACCTGTCAGAAGTGGATTTAGTGATAGTGGAAAATTTTTTGATCAACGTCATCAGTTATGTTGTTGAATGGTTGGTCTTATGTTTGGAAAAGATGTTTCACAGTTCCACCTCACAGCACCAACATCGTTCCCTACTCGCTGCCCCATGTTTCCAGTTCTCTGTGTTCCTATTGGTCAGGACCTGACCAAACACGCTGTGGAGGTCAGAAAGCACTCGTCTTTCTGTCAGTGTAGCGTCTGTTTCACCCATTGTCCCCCAACCCGACGCCCTACGTCTGCCGGGTCGGGCTGGTGTGCAGTCTGACCCGGCACCAGCAGCTTGTTGTGACCGTGTCTTTAGTTCCGATCCGTGTCTCCAGGTGACGATCAGGACCTATGGGAAGATCAGGCCTGCGATGACATCAGCAGGGAGCCGGCTGCTCCAGAGCCCCTCCTCCCTCATCCAGCCAATCAACATCAAGACAGAGCAGCAGAAGTCTCCGACCCAGAGGAGTCCGGTTCTCTCCAAGTCCCCTCGATCACCAACCAAGAGGCCGGTCAGCCGAAGAGTCCACGTCAGCAGGTGGGACATATATCAGAGTCTGACCTCCACTCTGGTTCAGACTGCTGCTGGATGGGTGGAGGTGAAACGTGCAGCTGCAGCTTGCTGTCTGCTGTAACTGTGTCCTCTGCACGTCTCCTGCAGGAGTTCATCGTGTGACGGAGAACGCTTGGTGTGTTTGGAGTGTGGAACAGACGCCTCTGACTTCTCGGCTCACTACCCGACTCACGTCCACTGTCTGCTGTGTCCGTACAGCAGCTGCTGCTCCAGAGCCTACGCTGCCCACATGATCCAGTAAGAACACACAGTACTGCAGTAATACTCACAGTAATGCTCACAGTACTGCAGGAACACACACACATACTTCAGTAGTACTCAGTGTACTGCAGTAGTATTCAGGTTGGAGTAATGATTATTCTGATCTGTGTGTTTCAGTCATCACGTACCGCCAGCCAAAGACAAAGCTGTTCCTCTGCACAGACTTCCTCCTCCATGGTGAGACCATCACTGATCACTGATCACAGCCCTCTGGGCCGACACACACAGACTCACAGCTGTACACACTCACTGGTGATCAGGGTTTGATGTTTGTAGGAGCTGTCGATGTAGAGCAGAGTGCTGCAGTTGCTCTGTCTGACCTGTAGGTGTCGCTCTGCATCACTGAAACTCCTCTGACTGCTAAATGGTGTCAGAACCACACTCTGCTGAGTTTTCTCTCTTGACTCACTCGTGTTGAGCTGTTTGTTAAATTCAGAACAGAACCAGTGAAAGGCCGGGTCACAGCAGACTGAGCCGGGTCAGTCACTACTCCTGAAGCCTGAGGCCCTACTCCTGAAGCCCGAGGCCCTACTCCTGAAGCCTGAGGCCCTGAGGCTCTACTCCTGAAGCCCTGAGGCCCTACTCCTGAAGCCTGAGGCCCTACTCCTGAAGCCTGAGGCCCGAGGCCCTACTCCTGAAGCCTGAGGCCCTACTCCTGAAGCCTGAGGCCCGAGGCCCTACTCCTGAAGCCCTGAGGCCCTACTCCTGAAGCCTGAGGCCCTACTCCTGAAGCCCGAGGCCCTACTCCTGAAGCCCGAGGCCCGAGGCCCTACTCCTGAAGCCCGAGGCCCTACTCCTGAAGCCTGAGGCCCTACTCCTGAAGCCCGAGGCCCTACTCCTGAAGCCCGAGGCCCTACTCCTGAAGCCCGAGGCCCGAGGCCCTACTCCTGAAGCCCTGAGGCCCTACTCCTGAAGCCCGAAGCCCTGAGGCCCCACTCCCGAAGCCCTGAGGCCCTACTCCCGAAGCCCTGAGGCCCTACTCCTGAAGCCCTGAGGCCCTACTCCTGAAGCCCGAGGCCCTACTCCTGAAGCCCTGAGGCCCTACTCCTGAAGCCCGAAGCCCTGAGGCCCTACTCCTGAAGCCCTGAGGCCCTACTCCTGAAGCCCGAAGCCCTGAGGCCCCACTCCCGAAGCCCTGAGGCCCTACTCCTGAAGCCCGAGGCCCAAGGCCCCACACCTGAAGCCTGAGGCCCTACTCCTGAAGCCCGAGGCCCTACTCCTGAAGCCTGAGGCCCGAGGCCCTACTCCTGAAGCCCGAGGCCCTACTCCTGAAGCCCGAGGCCCTACTCCTGAAGCCTGAGGCCCGAGGCCCTACTCCTGAAGCCTGAGGCCCTACTCCTGAAGCCTGAGGCCCGAGGCCCTACTCCTGAAGCCCGAGGCCCTACTCCTGAAGCCCGAGGCCCTACTCCTGAAGCCTGAGGCCCGAGGCCCTACTCCTGAAGCCTGAGGCCCTACTCCTGAAGCCTGAGGCCCGAGGCCCTACTCCTGAAGCCCGAGGCCCTACTCCTGAAGCCCGAGGCCCTACTCCTGAAGCCTGAGGCCCGAGGCCCTACTCCTGAAGCCCGAGGCCCTACTCCTGAAGCCTGAGGCCCTACTCCTGAAGCCTGAGGCCCGAGGCCCTACTCCTGAAGCCCGAGGCCCTACTCCTGAAGCCCGAGGCCCTACTCCTGAAGCCCGAGGCCCTACTCCTGAAGCCTGAGGCCCGAGGCCGTACTCCTGAAGCCTGAGGCCCGAGGCCCTACTCCTGAAGCCCGAGGCCCTACTCCTGAAGCCTGAGGCCCGAGGCCCTACTCCTGAAGCCTGAGGCCTGAGGCCCTACTCCTGAAGCCTGAGGCTCGAGGCCCTACTCCTGAAGCCTGAGGCCCGAGGCCCTACTCCTGAAGCCCGAGGCCCTACTCCTGAAGCCTGAGGCCCGAGGCCCTACTCCTGAAGCCTGAGGCCCGAGGCCCTACTCCTGAAGCCCGAGGCCCTACTCCTGAAGCCCGAGGCCCGAGGCCCTACTCCTGAAGCCCGAGGCCCGAGGCCCTACTCCTGAAGCCCGAGGCCCTACTCCTGAAGCCCGAGGCCCTACTCCTGAAGCCTGAGGCCCTACTCCTGAAGCCTGAAGCCCGAGGCCCTACTTAGTGATTTCACTAAAAGTAACTGATCTGCTCGTTGTAGCAGCAGACACCAACAAAGAAGAAGAAACTCAGTACAGTCGCTAACTAGCGTTTTGTGGTGTAACTGTGGATTTACGGTTGAAGTTATATATTTTTCCGTAGGGGAGGGGTGAGAAACACATTTAGTGCCACAGTTACTGCATCTGCAGAAGAAAGTACAAGTTACTGATTAGTTTGCTGTCGGAGAGCTTGTTGATTACGTCCTGTTTCCTGTTAAACCCTCATGTTGCTGTGAAATAACCTCTGACGTTGTTGTTTCAGTGTGTTCCTGCTGCAGTGCTCTCAGTGCCACTTCAGGCCTCAGGCTGCAGATCAGATGGCCGATCACCTGCTGAGGAATCCGGAGCACTACAGCGCCACCTGCTGCTCCAGGAGTAAGACTTCACACACACACACACACACACACACACACACACACACACACACACACACATATATATTTCACAGGCCGGTAGATTCCTGACAACTTCACAGAAAATGTTTTGGACGACAGGGAAAACAGAAAAATAGGGAGTTCAGGTGATTCACGTCAGTTTATTCTCTACTGTAACTCCTTTTAAAGTCTTTTAGTCAGAGTCAAAGTTAAAAACACAAAGATGTGAAGAATAAAGTTTCCAATAAAATCTGAATGATAACAGGTAGGCAGTCTGTCTCTCCAGGACATTTAAAAGACATTAGGAAATGATGAAGAAATAAAGTGTTCACCTCTCATGTTGGCTCCATCACTCCGGTCGGTGACGTCGATGTGTCTGTTGGTGCAGCACCTGGACCGGTCCTTCAGTAACTCTCTCTCTCCTGATACCTCTAGTCTGAGACGGGTCCACAGGTCTGATTTCTCAGTCACAAGAACACATTTCACGAAGAAGCCTCTTATTCTGATCTGCTCCTGTTTGAAGGTTTAAACATTTCTCTCCATGTTGACTGTTCTGTGTTTACCGGCCAATCAGCAGTGATTATTTTGACGTTTGTCATGTCAATCAAAGAAATACGTTGATTTATCTTCTGTGTTCTGAGTCTGCACCAGGGTCCATGTTTTGACACATTCGGTTAGTTTAGCTTTGGTTTCACTCTGTAACTCTGTGAGCGCACTAAAGAATTTTACATGATATACTCTCATCCTGTCGTCATCATCTATGTGGGCTGCGTCTTCCTGTACTGGACACAGATTGGTTAGTACAGACGCAGATCGTTGCCACTATGTTGTGTAGTGCTGGCCCAAATGTAATTTTTTGAGCTTCGAAGCTTTGATAGTAATTAGAAGCAAATAATCAAAGCTTTGACGTCCAGACGGAGAGCAGACGGGATAAGCGCCACATTCACTTTTAACTTTTATTACTAAATGCTCATCTTCTACAGCCAGCCTAATAGCCTACAGTTTACTGATTCATTTAAAAGGACTCTGCTTTGTTTTCCCTTTGATGTAAAAATGACCAAATCAACATCCTCGTTTTGCGAACATTATGTCGTCGCCGCCGGCAGGAGAGGAGGAGAAGACGGCAGCAATCCTTCTGCTCCTGCATCCTTTGCTTCCATAGATGAACCAATTTATAATCCTGTCCTTGTTTCAGTGCAGAGACATAGATCAACAACAGTTTTTGGCTCCTTTTCTTTTGCTACATCTTCGTCTCTCGGTTATTTACAGTTCACATGGGAACCGCCAAACAAAAAAAAAAATGCTTTCACACTAGAAAGAAACCGAACCATGGTTCAGTTTGGTCGTCGGACCATATCTTGGCTGTTTGGCTGGGAGAACAGTCCGGACCAAGCGAGGTAGGTGTGAAAGGGCCCTAAGTCGACCTAAACCTCTGGGCCTCAGAGACACTTCCTGTTTGTAGTTCAGTAGCTGTGCAGGAAGATGGCATCAGTGTTGTACTCTCACCTACAGAGCTATAAAACCCAACTCCCGGCATGTTTGGACCATGTGGGGGGTTCAGAGGTGAGGAAACGGGCTTGGACCCAAACTGTTAGCATGTAGCTACGAGTCAGAACTGGTTATTGTCAGTGGTGGAATGTAACAAAGTACTGTACGTCAGTACTTTGTTGTACTTTACTTTACTTTTTTTTTTACTACTGCAATACCTGTGACTGACAGCTTCAGTGACTTTGACCATTCCTGTCCAGTGGAAACCCTGTATCTCTCAGATCAGCTGGAATATACATCGTCACAAAGCTGAAAACCCTGAGATTCAAGGTTCTCACAGGACACTTGGTGTTCTTATAGACCATGATGCACTGCTGCAGATTAAACTAGCCAACAGGATATAAAGGAGTTAAAATGCAACATCCACATTAATGCAGCAGGAACATTAACCCAGAAACATCAGAGAATAGTTTACTGCAACATGAGTACTTTTACTGCAGTAAAGGATCAGGTGAGAGGTTTCTGGTAGTTATGAGATTATTTTCTTTGCTGAATGCATTTTGCTGCTGTAAAAGGATTCCCTGGCTTCAGTGATGTTGCAGCAACAGGTCAGACACTTCCAGCTGGTCACATGTTCAGTTCTGGGTTTTTGCCTCCTGATATTTGAACCAGCAGCTAACGTTAGCTCGACCTGCTGCCACAGGTTTAACTGCTGCTGTCTGCAGGATCAGATTCTTTCACAAGATTCAGTCAGATAAAACTGAAGGTCAAATGAAAACCAGCTGTGAAACATCTCCAGATGTTTTCAGTGAACCGAGTTCAGCTTCCTGAGTCCGGTCTCGTCTCTCAGCTCCAGCGTCCTCTCCTCCTCCTAAATCACACTTTTCCTCGGGGAGGTCTGCAGGTTTCCAACAGCGTCCAGCTTCTGTCTGCAGCCGGTGCCAACGTAAATAAAACCGACATGGTTCACCTTGACGTCATGAAGCTGTTGAAATAAAGGGAGAGTAAACAGCAGAGGGAGTGTTGTAACTGGAACAATGTGTTTACACATCAAGATTTCTTCCAACATGATCTGCTGCCAAGTTAGAGAGGAATTGGTGTGTAAAGTTCACTAATCATAATAACATGTAAAGTCTGAATCACTCTGTGAAGTAAAGGAGAAACTCTCTCCTCTGGAGTCTGAACAGAAGGCTCTGAACAGATTCACATGGTGGCCCGGAGTCAGAAAAGCAAGTTTCCAAACTACTAATCAGCTCCACAGTTGATCCACATGCTCTAAACAGTCATCCCTTTGGCAGTAAGTCTCTGAATACCCCACTAACTCTCCCTGGCTTTGTTACTCCAGCTTCCTGTCAAATGTAAGAATTCATTTAAAGGTTCTTGTATTTACTTTTAGTGCCACCGTTTGGCTCCACCAGCTGTGCTACCAGAAGTCTGCAGAATGCAGAAGCCAGAATATCTGACCATAGAACAGCCATCCTGGCCTCTTCACTGGCTGCCGAGGGAGCTAGAGCTGGTTTAAAGGTCCTTCTTTTAACTTATAAGGCCGTGCATGAACTTTCCTCCTTCCTAGCTGAGCTAATTACGCCATACACACCGACTCGCCCTCTTTGCTCTCTCCATGTTGGACGCTTGGTCACTCCCTTGTTTAACAGAAAATCAGCTGGCTACAGAGCCTCTCTATTTATGGATTGACCTTCCATTATATGTCTGGGAAGCAAGTCTGTGGATATTTTTAAGTCAAGACTGAAAACCTTCTTAAGCGCACATCACTACAGCCTCTCCTAGCTGCTGATCCCATAGAGGTCTACCGGACCTCAGGTCATCAGAACAAGGTTTCCTGGTGGTTTCCTGGTTGGTCGGGACTTGTGGTGACCGAGCTTTTGCTGAATCCTTTCCCCTCAGAGGGTCTGGAACCAGTAGCATCAGCTGTTAATTAGTTCAACCCTAACCCAGTTAGTCACAGTTTAGGAAGTAAATTAAAGCAGGTTAGTTTTTACGTGGACTAGATATTTACATGCAGTAACTACAAGATGTAACCGGCGCGTAGCTGATAACCAACCGAAACATTTGCCTTCTACAGGAATAAATATGCTGCATATGGCATTTGTTTTTACTCTTTGGTAAATTTACGCTTGTCTCTGGTTTTAATATGTATTCAGATTCTTTTTATTATAGTTTGTCTTTAGTTTTTCTGACTATGAAGCATTTTGTAGCCCTGGTTTTGAAACAGTGCTTGAAAAATTTTACTCAGTTCTTTAAACAGAGGTTGAGCACTATGTGGAGGCAATACTGTGAGACAGACCTAGAATGTGTTTTGAGTTGGGAGTGCTAAGACTGGGCGAACAATAGGACAGTATAGGAACAGCACTACTTCAGTAATCAGAATGAACACACTGGCTTAGCGCCCCCCACCCTGTCTGAGTCTGAATCCGGTCCTGCAGAACAGATCAACCTTGAAGCCAGTAAATTTCAGTCACACACATGTCGCTCGTGACAGTTTAAATAAAAGAAGACATATTGAAGATTTCAGGTACCTGGAGAGCTTGATGTGATGCCACAGAAAACAAATGTTTGAGAATCTTTTCAACGTGCTGAACATAGAACTTAACGATGAAGAAAAGGATTATGGTGCATAAGGTTTGAGAAGTTTCAACAGATGTTTTGATATTTTATGATTTTTGATTTCATTTTGAGTTAATTTTGTTTTGTTAGTGATGTTTTCAGAATTAATGATTGTAAATTACTGTTTTAAGATGCTTAAAAAGTTAACTTGTCCTTCTTTTCAGCCTACATTGAACCTGATATCCAGTTCTGCCACAGTGGAGAGCAGCGCTCTTCAGAAGAGAGGGAACTAGTTCAGAACAAGGACTTGCCTAATCCATCGTGGAGGTCAGCAGGTTGTTGGAAACAACCGACAGAGAGCGACAGCGCAAAGTCCACCATCATCTCGTTTGTGCAGAGCAGTGGACCTCGTCACTGCCTGCCAAAGAACAGCGACGCCATCGACTTCTTCAACCTGCTTTTCCCTGCAGCACTTGTGGAGCTGATCACCAATGAGACCAATGCCCACGTCAAGACCTGTCAGTTCCTTGGCTCCAGCTACCCAGACTGGGTCCCCGTCACCACCCATGAGGTCAAAGGTTTCATCGGCCTGGTGATTCTGATGGGTATCCAGAACCTTCCTGACCTTTCACACTACTGGTCCTGGAGTCACTACGACAACAGCTATACCTTCTACCGCGCCATGAGCTTCAAACGTTTCAAGCAGATCGCTGCCAACCTCCGCATGGGCAGCTTCGCCACAGACGAGTATCGTGGTGCCAGCAACCCCAGCGACTCGCTGCACATCTTCAGGCCGATGTTGGACATCCTGGGTGGAGCAATGTGGAACACCTACCGGCCCAACTGCTGCCTGACCATCGACAGGGCACTGCTGCCCAGCCTGGAGGAGGAGAGCTGCCACTCCAAGGGGAACCCAAGAACCCAGCCTCAGGTGTGGCTTCTCTGTGACTCAAAGTCTGGCTACTGCCACCGCTTCTTTATCCAGGTAGGTGAGAAGGTGGGCCAGGAGCCGGGCTTCACCGTGGTGCCGGAGCTGGTGAAGGGTCTGGAAGACAAACACCATCAACTTTACCTGGCCAGTTCACTTACGTCCGTCCCTCTAATGCAGAAGCTTCTGGACCAGGGCATCTACGCCTCCAGCTCCTTCCCTCCACCCAACCCCATCCTGCCCAGAGAGCTGTGGGCGGAGGGCTTGCTGGAGAAACCCGGAGATTTCCTGCAGAGGCAGTTTGGACCCTTGCTGGCCACCCGCTGGAGGGACACCAAGGAGATGGGCTGCCTGTCGACTAATGCAGCTCCTGGTGAGAGGGACACTGTTTGGAGGAGGTCTCAGACCAAAGTGGGTGGACTGGACCCCATCGACCGTCCCATGTCCTTCTGCCTCCTGCAGGAGAACATGCGAGGAGTTGACATTTGCAAGCAGCTTCTAGCCTGCAACCCGCTGGGAGGAATCCCCCAGGACCGACACTGGCGCAGCCTGTTCTGGTTTCTGGTTAACCTGAGCATCGTCAACGCCTTCATCGTGCTGCGGGAGAGCCGCAAAGAGAACCCACCCGCCTGGGTGCAAGATGGCCTTTTTACTCAGGTCAACTTCCGCAAACGTTTGGGCAACCAGTTGGCCAAATGTGCCCAGAAGTACTTTGAGACCATAGAGATCGCCAGCTCCCGTGGGATGAGGGTGGAGGTGGCAGACGAACCAGTTAAACAGAGACACAGGATGGTGAAGATCAGTGGCATCTCCAAGAGGTGCAAGAACTGCAACTTGAAGAACATCCGCCATGAGAGTGTGTACGGCTGCGCCGTCTGTAAGGCGAACCTGTGCAAACAGCCCACCTGCTTCTGGGAGTTTCACGGCCTGTCACCTTTAAACAAAGGTCAGTGTTTTATACAGTTCATTTCAAAAGGTTCTGGTCAGTTCTGTAACTCTGAAGGTGGTTTATTACTTTTACTCTTTGCACAATTAAAGATGCATGTTTGATGTTTTTAACAGGATCAACAAAGGTTGGATTTCTCAAGGACAGAATAAGGTAATCCTTTCACTCAGTTATTTATCAGATGGATTTGATTTGCTGTAAATGTTGGAAATCAGTCCAGTGAGTGTCTGTTGTTGCTGTGATAATGCTGTGTAATATTGACAAATGTCCATTTCATTCCCGGTGCTGCAGCGGAGCAGTCGAGGTGAACGAGGTTGAGGACAACGTGGACGGGGCGATGGCTCCTGTGGAAGACATGGACTTTTCTGACGATGAGAGACTGGATGATCTGGATGATGTTGATGAAGAAACGGATGATATTAAGGAAGAATTTATCAAAGATGTAAAACGTCCAATGTCTCACATGCCATCAACAGCGAACAGCCACGCCCAACCAGTAGCCCTGTCTGTCTCGAGAGAACGTGATGATTTCCTCAGCGCCCGTCAGCTGAGGATCGCCCTGTTCGCTCTGTGTGATGGGCTCCACCAAGCCTCAAGGGTCTTCTCAACTGAGACACAGCTCATCCGGTCCTGGCTGAAGGAGGCCAGGAAGCGTTTGAAGCAAACAGAGCTGGAACAGAAGGTCCATGATGATGGCGGGGAGCGCATGGTGGCCTGGGTGCTGTCCATGCGTGAGCAGCAACTTCCGATCACAGAGAGCAACCTCTTTCACAAAGCCTCTACGCTGAAGAAGAAGGGAGGTTTCAGTGACTCCTTTCGCATCTCCTACGACTGGGCGGTGAACTTCATGCTGCAGCATCGGCTGGGCGTTCGAAGCATCGGCAGGGCGGCCACGCTGGCTCACGCCCTGCCCCTTTCCCTTGAGGCCAAGGTCAAGTCCTTCAGGGACTTTACCCAGAAGCTCATTGGGGTCAAAAAGCTGTCGGAAAGCACTGTAGCTGCAATGGACGAGCTCTGTCTATTTGTGGATTTGAGGTTAGTCCAGGACAAGTCTCGCCGCCTAGAGGCCCTGGAACTCACTGGGTCTTTACCTCTGGTCACTGTGTACCTGACGGTATTGGCCGATGGTACCATGCTGCCGTGCCTGGTACTGGCCAACCGGCAGCTGGCTAAGAAAGCCCTGCCGGAGTTCATCCTGCTGGAGGCCGGCCCAGAGAGTCTGCTGGTAGAAGAAGCCTTGGATCTTTGGACTAACAAGGTTTGGCTGCAGCATGTGGCCGGTCCATCCCAGCCCTGTAAATCATTGCTGATCCTGGACAGACACCGGGAACACATGGGAGATTTGTTCCTTAACTCCATCAGTGGATCGGGGACCCTACCAGCAGTGATTCCTGGAGGCTGCTCCTTCCGTCTTCAACCCCTGGAGATTTGTGTGAAGCCGGTTCTGCAGCGCTTCCTGCTGTCACGCTGGGCCGAGTTCACAGCTGGAAACCCGAAGGAGCTGGAGGAAATGTCACCCCAACTGCTCCAAGCTAGTGTCGCCCAGCTGCTAGTTGACTGGGTGGTCGAGGCCCTGACGCACCTGAACCAGCTCCCAGAGCTTTGGAAGAAGTCTTTCCACCTGACGGGCCTTCTGCCCGAGCGAAATGAGGAGGTGGAGAAGACAACGAGTCAGAAACCAGAGGAGATCCAGTCGGACCTCCTCAAGAGCCTGACAGAGACCCTGCTGGGGGCCGAAGCTTTGGAGGCTGATTCTCCTGAGCTGCTGGAGCTGGAAGACACAGAGGAGGAACAAGAAGGAGGAGAAGGACAGGACACATCAGAGGAGAGACAGGAAGGCAAAGAAGGGAAGGAGGTGAAAGAAGATAGGGAAGAGATAGGGACAGAGATGAGGGAGGACAAGGAGATGGAGGAGGGAAGGAAGGAAACAAGGGAGGAAGGTAGGCCAGAGGAAACTGAAGAGGAAGGAATGGACACAATCGAAGGTAGGGAAGACAGGAAGGAGACAAACAGGGACAGGAAAGATGAGGTTAAGCAGCTAGAGGAGGACAGTGAGGAGGAAGGAAAGGTGACCGTTGAGGACAGGAAGGAGGTGAGCAAGGAGAGACGAGAGACCAGGATAGTGATAGGAGAGGAAGTCGGCGATGAGTGGAAGATAACGGTGAAGAGCAGGACCGAAGGCATGGAGGCGGACAGGGAGGACGACGACAGGATGGACCAAAGCTGAACAGACGGTGAAGACGTGGATAAAGGTCCGCACCCCGAAAACACCTGACTGAGGCGGGACAGGAAGTAGAAACCAGCCCAGCCTAGAGTCAGAGACTAACACCTGTCAGTCAGATGTGCTGTCCTGTTTGTACTTTCTGATCCAGTCCAGAAACCGTGGACCAGAATCCTGAAGGGGAAACGGAGACATTCAGAGTCGGCCCTCAGACTGAGAGTTGAAGCTCAGTGAACGTGTAAAATCTGTACAGGTTTTGTATTCGTAGAGACAAGTTTTCTTTTCACACTTGTTCGGATTTTTCAGACTGAGTCAGGAACTTGATGTAAAAGCCCTGATGGATCCGCTGAGTTACAGAGGCGGGGTTCGCTTCTGTTTTCTGCCTGAACGATCTTTGGAGACATCATGTTTCTGTCAATCATGTTGGATGAAGTCTGGAACAAGACGTCTCTGAAGAGTCTTGTGGTGTTTCTGCCTCTCCAGATCGGCCAGTCAGCTTCCACCAACAGCCAGGGGTTTCCCATGACTGCTAAAGAGATCTAGAAGGGAAACATTCTCCGGTCTTCGATGTAAAACCGCTGAGTTACGGAGGCGGCGTTCGGTTCGGATGAAGGAGTTGGTTATGGGTCTGTTTGAGCTCAGTGCAGATAAGTGTGATAGTAGTTGTGCGCAGCGCTCAGCAGCGCTATAAATGAACGTAATTTTCTTACCAGGACATAAAACGGAAAATCTGAGTTTGTTGACATTTTTATTTGACTCATTGTTTTCAGAAAGCTGCAGATAGATTTTCTTTGATCATTTAATTGACTAATAAAACATGCAGAGTGTTGTGTGAGTCCTGGAAGCTGATTGGCTGGTCTGGATCGGTACAGGAGTTCATCCTGTCATGTGACCCGGACCTGAACAGACGATGCCGAATGATGGAGGTGTTTCCTGTTTATGTTTATTTCTCTGCAAATCATGTTTGATTGGATGTTTTTTGTGTCCATCAGGTAAATGATGATCATGATGTTTGGTTTGTCTGTTCAGTCGGATCCTGACTGCAGGTGTTGTTGTCTTGGTGCTGATGTACAGAAAACTGTAGACGCTCTTCCTCCTAAATAAAAGACAAAACATCTTCAGTCTGATATCCTTTTCTTTGGTTTTGGTTTAACAGCAGGTAATTATCCAAAGACATTAATGTCTCACCCAGAGAGAAGAGGTAACACTTACACAACTGCTGCAGCCAAAACAGATCCAGCCCTGCATGCAGCTGCAGCCCTGTGTGGATGCATGCAGTGGAAATCCAGACGGTTGGAGTAAGTTTCAGTGGGTTTGTTTTGTTTCTTACTGACCTGATGAATTAAGCCAAGTTTAAAAAAAACCTTCATTGAACCTCTGTATCTAAACGCCAAAAATTATATTCATATCATGTTACCCGTAAAAAAGAACTGAGCGAGGTAGACAATCTCAATATAAAACAAGATGGTCATTCAGGAATTAGATCATGGGTATTAATAGAAACGTAGGGCTTTTATACACTTATATGGTACTATATATTTAGAAAGGCATTAAATATGGCAGTGTCGTAAGAAATCAACGTTTGTGCTTAAATAAATATAATCAGATTATTTATTACAATTTTTTTTTTTGTTCTGTATAAAGTGGAATATTTCATTTTTTGTAAATGATCCAATTCTGGAAAGCATCCCAAAATGTTTGAGTCAGGAAAAGAAGAGATGTTCCAAGGTTTCGATGTCCGAGTTATAGAAAGTAGAAATATTCTAGGCCAGATTAAATCTGTAAATCTATCTTTACTGTAAAGCTGGAATGGAGAGGCAGCTGCTTCTTATCTTCATTAAACTACTGCTGGAAGATTTCTGGAAGATATTTTTTCTCTTGAGCAGTGAGGTGAGGTGTAGGGACAAGTGGCCCCCTGCAAGGAAACCCCGCTCTTTAGGGTCACCATCTCCAGGTGCTCTTAGCGCATTATGACTTCAGGTAGTACTCCGAGAAAAGGGCGACCTCTGATAACGAGCTAGTTTCAACACCAGGTACTGGCCTGAGCGTCTGTGTTGAACTTCTAACTCCAGATTCAAAAGTTCCCTGGTCAACCCCTCGTCCTCTCTCGCTTCAGATTCCAGAGAGTCGGGCCCTGAACACATGACCTGGAATGAGCTGTTTGAGTTTGCTGCTGATCCGTAATGAGGTGTTGGTGCAGGCAGCGCGGGTGTGAAAGTAAGTGAATACTAACTTACCAGTCCGGAAGAGGGGGGAAGAAGACGAAGATAATAATGAGACGAAAAACACTTTCTAGTTTTCTAAAGGCGTCCACCCAAAGAGAAACTTTTTCACTATTTTCAACCAGCCCCAAAAAGTTTGCGCACAGCTCTAGGCTCAGCAACTTAAATAAAGAAACAGGCCGGGAGGACCCCTCTGTTTTCTCAAACAGGACTTGATCATCACACTGATTGGGTTTTACATTACTTTTCCTTTTATAGGTCGATGGTGCTTCTGTCTTGTAGTTGCAACACCCTTTTCCCTCAGCTTACAAATGTTTCTCCAAATAAGGTAATAAAACACATCATGCAGGTCTCTTTAACTCATGTTAGTATAATCCTTTAAATGTTTAAATATAATAGGCCACACTTCTCAAACAAACTAAATCTCTTCAATCTTAATGCATGCACAAATCAAAAAATAAGTTTTAAATGCATCACTCCAAATGCAGAATAGATTAAATCAGTTCATGTCATCACTCATTCTGTTGTCCTCGTCTCTTTCTGACTGAGAGAAAGGCCTCCTCTGCTCCTGTAGTTGGCACCATGAAGGTTTGTCTCTTCACAACTGTTGATTAGCAAGACTTCCACTTCCTCTTTCCTGGACATCAGCGTCTAATCTGCAGAGACACATTCAAATATAAAACCGTACTTAACTTTTGCAATCTGAGCTGAGCAGTCAACACTTATCAGTCTTAGAACAGGCCGTCTGAGTTAAAGTACAGGCGAGTTGTTTTACTGTACTGTGCAGTCAAACAGTATCTATGAAGGCCCCCAAGAAGCAGAACCAGTTGCTTCCAGTGCCCTTTTCTTCACATTTATCTCATTCTCCCAACAGAGGACAGTTCTTAAAAATGTATTATTACATTTCTTTAATCTTAAAAAGGTGGAACCAAAGAGTACATTAGCAAACAGAAGGCGGCTTGTTTAAAGGCTCGTGAAGCTGTGAGGTCATCAGTGTTTAATCTGCTCTCAGAAACAGCAGCATAAAGCAGGAAGGTCAGGAAGCCGCAGACTAAAAACACAACCAGAAAAATGCAAAGAAAAGAGACAAACTGGAGTTTCTTTAAAAATAGAGAGAAGAAAGAATTAGATGTTTATATATAAAACACAGTGAGTCATGTTTGAAAATCACATTTGAATCTTCAGAATTAAATATATTCATATATAAAGGCACATATCTGATAGAGAACACAAAATTAAATGCTCAAAGTTCAACATGTACCTCATATACAGTATATTTATTAAGGCTGGTGTATGAAGTGACCTGAACGGGTTTCTGTGTTAACTGACGAATGAAAATGCTGTGAGAAAAGTTCATTTGCACAAGAAGAAAACATGTGAGACAGTTTAAATATAGAAGAAACAAATGTGCATTGTCCAAAAGAAGGAACTTAAGCTAAAATACAAGCTGCTGCTGCTCGCTGCATTATATTCTGTCATATCTTTGATTTCTGAATTGCCACCTGCCTCCATAAAGTGGTGCAGAAGATTTCTCCTGACTGCAGGTATGTAAAACAAAGTCTCTTCCTGGAGACTAACTATAAACCAAGCCCTCACTCTAAACTGTAATGATTGATGTTTTAGGGATTTACCAAACGCTCGCACGCTGACGGCGGTGAGCTTTGGACTGTGGAAAAGGGTTTTTGGGAAAAGGTGTGAACATTTTATGACTTTATGATGTTTGACAGTTAAGCGGCCTCTGGGCCTGAGAGGGTTAATGTGCAAGCCTGTGAGCCCCCCTTCTGTTCTCTGATTGGCTGTGTCCCAGTATTGTACAAGTTTAACTCCACCCTCTTGGTTTTGTTCACAGGTCCTGGTCTGAGAGAGTCCAGACCTGCAGGATCTGAGAGGCTCAGACATGGGTGAGTAAATAATTCACAGCTGCCACTCATCTGCCGCTTCTGTTTGTGTCAGCTGCTTAAATTCCTCAGTTTTACTCCTGAAGTCTGGTTGGAGCAGAGCTGCAGGTCTGTTTTCTGTCCTTCTCTCTGCAGAGCTCAGCTGCAGGTTGTTGCATCAGGCTCAACGTTTCTTTCTGTCCTTTACTGATCAGGTTTCCTGAAAGGAAATCTGAAATTCACTGCAAGAAAAGCTCCATTTGAACCAAACGGCTCAGTTTGGTCTGAGATTACTGGAAACTTTGTTACTCCTGTGCTCAGGGACCCGTCTGAAAACTTATTATTTATAAGGAACTTTATTTAGAAGCCACACGCTGCTTCACTCAGTAGACCAGAGATTAAAACAATTACAGGAAAACAGACTGATGTCCAAAAAAATATGACATAAATTCTGTCATTTAGGAGTTTCAGGAATCATTAACTTTTTACCTTCTGTCTCCTCGTTGGTTCAAAGACACTTTGACACGAACACTTCTGATTTTTCTGACATTTAATAAACAAAACAACAGATAAATAATAATCTATAATGTCCAGGGTGTCAGAGTGTGAAACAGGAAAACGTTTTTGTTTGAAATGTAAATTTAACTGATAATGAATCGTTGGTTGAAAACGTGTTCAGCTGCAGAAAAAGCAGCAGCCTGTTCCTTTAAGTGTGTGTGTGTGTGTGTGTGTGTGTTGCATAACGCTGGTGTTGTTTCTGAGCTGTATGAGCTCACGGTCCTGATAACTGTCTGTATGAAGGAACTTCTTTTCTCTCCTCGTGCTTTCACATCGTCTCAGTTTGTTGTAGTTTATTATAAAATGATATATTTTATTGTCCCTCAGGGGAAATTGGTTTTGGGCTCGTTGTGATGCTTCATACACAACAAACTAATTTACAGACATCTGAAACCACATTGTACCCATCCTGCCCTCCTAACAGCACGTTGCAAACACACTGTTGTAGGTCTGTAACAGGCTTTTATTGAGAAGGCTGATGGAAACGAACACTAACCGTTTTAAAACCAGTCTGACTGCATCTTCTGTCTGACGGTAAGGGCTCGTACTCAGAGTGAAGGACTTCAGATGGATCATCTAGAACTCTCTGAAGGAGTCTGCTCATCCCGACCCGTTGTTGTCACGGCCGTCTTTGTGAGTGGAGCCAGTTTAGAGTTAGACTGCACACATGGATCCCCACACCGGACTTTCCAATAGAACACACGCTGTTAGACATTTCAAGTTTAACTTATTATTATCTAAACTTAAAGATCGCCTTTTGATCGAACTACAGAGCTCTAGTTGTCTCAATGTTGTTTTTTTAGTAGATTGAAATTGATGAGATTGAAACTTGTTCCAACTTCATTCTTTGAGAAATCATTAATTGACTCCATCAATGCAATCAATTCCCTTAAACTTGTCTAACTGACGTACATTTCTGCTTCATTCTAACTCTCAGTTTCAAGTTAAAACAACTTGACTACATTTATGCGACTTTCCATTTGAAGGTTAGAGGATTTAAAATCTAGATCTGTTTCAGTTTACATGGAAAAGGCTGTTCAGGTTCCTTTCTTTGTTCACCACAGCAGTGTTTACATTTTAGTTGGAATTTGAATATATGACTTATCTGCAACGTATAACTAGCAGGGATGAGCGAGTTCACCACTATCTGGATCTGATCAACTAATTAAATTATCTGTACTCGGAGTGGGCGGGGCTTAACCTGGAAATTGGTACAGGTTAATCAGAGGTAGCTATATTTATTAGAAAACTATTTACAGAACAGATTACAATAGTAAGAATTTTTTTAAAAAGGTACCTGTATTTATAGTTTATTAAAAAAACAGATACTGACACATTTTACTCTGATGATATTCTTACTTGTAAAAAGTACCAGATACTCGTTTAATCGATGACTCGCTCAACCCTAATGATTAGTTGATTATGTCCATGTTTCAACTTTGCCCTTGTTTAAAGAACACAGTTTCTCTCAAAATCAAAAGAGTTGGCTATTATTTTTCTCTTGCTCCCCCGCACACCCTGATCAACCAATAACTAACATACCCAAGTTCAATCAACACATACAGATCTGACAAAAGTCCCGAACACCCCTACATGCTGACAGAGAGGCCTTGAGGGGCGTCTTTGAGAAGATGAGTCGGGGTGAGAGGGGCGTCTTTGATTAGATGAGTCGGGGTGAGAGCGGCTTTTCTTGTCAAGTAAAGCTGTTTCAGGCATTTGTGAATGGCTGCAGTGTTAGACTGATCAACGGGTCTGATAGAGCTGTGTGTCATCGGCGTAACATTGAAACTAGACGTATTTGTGGATGATCTTACCGAGGGGAAGCCTATAGATGGAGAATAGGGTGGGACCTAGAATTGATCCCTGAGGGACACCATACAGCATGTTTGTGGGGGATGAAACTGAAACGCCTGTTAGATACTGTAGGTGAGATCGGAACCAGTTTAAGGCGACGTCAGTGATTCCTGCCCACCTTTACAGTCTACTGATGAGCACGCTGATGTTAGCACAGCGCTGCTAGCATAGCATGGCTGTAGACTCATCTGGACGTTTATTAAAATGCTTCTGCGTGATTCCCAGAATGCATCAATTTGAAAAATAAACGGTGAACATTTGGACTAAAGAGCTGCTGGCCCAGTTTCAATAATTTTTGGATCTGTTGTAATTTTGACTTATTATTGAGAGGAGAAGTTTTGGGAAATCAGCCTCTGACCTTTGACATCTGTGACCTCAGTGTTGGGATGGTTTCATGACCTTTCACACGTTGTGTTTTCTCAGCCAGCTGTTCAGGATGTGGACCGGGATACCGCAGCCCGCTGGACGCCATGAAGGGTGAGTCTATATTTAGCTTCCATCAGTTCTTGATAAATGTTTGAGAAATCCTCTTCTTCTCTTCCTCTCTGAAGGTGGATGTTCATTTAGCTTAGCTTAGCATAAAGACTGTAAACAAGGGAAATAGCTGCCCATCTATCAGCACCCGTAAAGCTCTCTGACGTGTTATATCCCTGTAATCACAAGCACAAAAACAGAAGCATAAAAATAACAGTTCTTGCAGCTCCCAGCCAAGGAGGCGCATGGACACCGCTTGGTTTGTTAGTTCACCCTTCCAACAGCCGGGAGCACTAACAAACCAAGAGGTATCCATCATCTATTGGATGAGAGACGAAACGTCTTCGATTATCTTCAACCAGGTCCTTGATTTTAACCTTCCGATGGAGTTTGAATTGTTGTTCTTATTGAAGGTCCTCGGGAAGAGATCGTCTATCTGCCCTGCATCTACCGCAACACTGACACCCTAAAACCCGACTACCTTGCCACTGTTGACGTCGACCCGAAATCCTCCACCTACTGCCAGGTAGGTACTGCCGCCGGGTCCTCCGGTCGACCTTCTTCTGCTCAAGTTTGTCGTTTTGTCACCTTTAAGTCTAAATGAATTAGTGAAGCTTGTTGAAAGGTAGCATCGGTTCATTATGGTCTTTGTTCTCTCAGCAGCGCTCTCCTCCTGCTGGATTAGCTTCCTCTTCCTCCTCCTTCAGGTTTTTCTGTCTCTAACCTGCAGGATTGTTTTCTTGAACCCCTTTGAATAAATAAAATGCATAAATTCTTTTGTATGAATCAAAGCCTTTAACCTGTCTACTTTGACCCGTTGTGACCTTTGACCTCTGCCTTCGCAGGTCATCCACCGGCTGCCGATGCCGAACCTTCGTGACGAGCTGCATCACTCCGGCTGGAACGCCTGCAGCAGCTGCTTTGGCGACGCCTCCAAGAAAAGAAACCGTCTGATTCTCCCGTCGCTCATCTCCTCCAGAGTCTACGTGGTCGACGTCGGGACGAATCCCCGAGCACCGCAAATACACAAGGTACAAGCAGCAACGCCGCCACATCAGTATTTAAAGCCTTCTAACTCCAGATCTGTTAATATGAATCCCAGCCCGACCAGGCCTAGTTCCCCAGCCGTGTCTCACTGAGACTCTCTGGCAGGTAAAGCACATACTGGGTAATTTAGCGTCCTCAGTCGTTTATCAATTATAAATCATCCTTAAAACATCATGTTCATCACTCTCTAATACATCTTACACATTCTGTAGAGCTGATTTTATCATAACACGTCGCACGTTGGTCTTTGCTGGCAGGAGGTTCAGTTCCTGTCAGTCTTCAGATGCAGGGTCCGGTGGTCCATCACGTCTCCAGGTGTTCAAACCAAACGTCGTCTTCTATCGTTCTAAAGTTTAAATTTATTCATTTAGCTGACAGCTAAATTACAGCCGCTACAAGTCCGAGGTCACACGCCTCTGGAGCAACGAAGGGTTAAGGGTCTGCTCAGGGACACGTTGTGTCTCACAGTGGATTCAAACCCGGGTCTCACACACACAAGGCATGTGTCTAATCCACTGCACCATCTCCATTATTATCACCATTGTTATTTTAACAAAGCACGTCCAGTACATTTCCAAATAATGATCACAGTATAGAATAAAACAACACTTTGATTTAGCAATGGTGTACTGTGGTGTACTTAGATGTACTTCCTCTCAGATTAAAGAGTAATACCAAACGTAAATCTCCATTCCTACCGTCAGTCCTGAAGCTTCATCATCATAATGCTGATTAAGCAATGCCTTTGAGCTGCACAGCAACACAAGTTTAGAAGATGACTTTAGCAATTTATCTCATGAGATTATTCCCTAAAAGGTAAAAGTAAAGAAATAAAATGAAGAATAATCGTTGTTATATTTTTGAAACACAGTTAAACACAAATACTTCTTACATTATATACTTTATATGCTAAATTTGTGATACATACTCGTCTTTGCAGTATATTCAAACATTAGGATACTCAATTAAGGTTAATTTTGTTTTTTAGCAGTTTCATATTTGTGGAGACACAACATCTGGTGCACCCCAATCTTGGCAGGTTGAACTTGCAGACTGGAGTAATGCTAATGACTAGCCGCCTGAACGCTAGCCTCTGAGTCTTCAGGTGACTCCAAAACGTGCTCCAGAAGTCCACAAGGCTTCCATTCAAGTCTGTGGAATCTGTAATGGCAATCTTTAATCCAGCCTTTTGAAACTCCTCCAGCAACGATGTAGTTTCAGTCAATAATGGTCAGATTGGACTGGCCAGGCATAAACACAGAGAACAGGGATTTAGAGCCAATAGCGAGAAGCTAGACGGAGGACAACAAGTTCAGAGTCTGTTGAAGGAAACAGATGAGTAAGTTACACTGTGGGCGAGACGTGCAGTCCATGAGACGCACAGTGATCCAGATACAGCAAAACCTACTGCCGAGTGTAGAGTAATCCACAGTCCAAAGAAAAGCCCACAACGAGCAAACTGTGACCTCTGAAGGAGGTCCAGAGACGAACAGAAGACGGGAGACATGAGAGACATTAAAGCTCAACAAAGACATCCGACAAGGACCAGTGGGACATAGTCCAGGTAATTCCACAACGGGGAGGACACAGACAGGAAACAAAGATAAGACAGAGAGGTAACCTTACAAAATGTAACAGAAACTAACCCAAAAATACCACGACAGTATTTATATATTTCATCTTATACTTTGGAACTGTGTTTTACAAAAGTAATTTAAAAATACAAAGTATTATTAAACTGCTTTAGCTTAACGTTAGCAGAGAATGGGAGGTTCAAAGGAGCCCACAGCTCATTATGTCCTGGGGCCTCATCAGGGGCGGAGCCAGACGTTGCAAACATTCGGGGCTTAGCCCAAACCTAGGGGGGCCCGGGGGCCATGCACCCCGGGAGATTTATTTCCCATTAAGCCATTTTTTCCTGCTGTTTGAGATGACAGACTGCCTACAAATCTAAACACTATCTGGGGAAAAAAATGAACGTTGCTTTGGAAAATAATCGTCCTGTAGAGCCTTCAGTCTATTTTTGATTTAATAGTTTTCCAGCTGGAGTTTATTCAAAACACAACAAATGTTGAAGATCACTCATTTTCACTCCTGGTGACTAAAAAGAGACAAAACTTATCTGATGTTCCTGTTTTAAGTTATATATGGAAATATGGTGTAACAGTTTCTGATGATCTGTGGAGGCGGGAACCTCTCAGCTCCTCATGACTCCATTTGACTACGATTCAGAGGTCTGTGGTGTGATTATAAAACAATTATCGAATCTTCAAATCTTTTTTTTCCATATGATTTCTGGATAATTACTGAGCATTTCATTTGCACATTAAAATCCAAAACAAAACGTCTCCTCATCAGCTTTAAAGGACTAGTTTTCATCCCTAATTTACTTTACGGATTTCAGCTCCTTCATGGTCACCGCTGTCCTCCTCTCACCCTACTGATCAGAAACTCATCAGATCATCATAATGATGCAAAAAATATTAAAGGCATATTTTATTCTCTGACATTACTCATCTTCTATTCACTCCTTTCTTCTAAACACATTTTCATCTCTTGTCCCTCTTCCATTTCACCTGCTTTCACTTTTAATTTCTTCTGCAATGTGCAGTTAATCCAGCTGCTGTGACGCCCGTCCTTCCTCTTCCCCAGCCGACTCCTCTGTGGGAACAAACTGTCCCTCAAACACAGTCAGATCAGCTGACATCAGCTAGCGAGTGCGGATGAGCGGATGAAGCATTCAGAAGCTTTGGGGCTTTAAGCTGAGCAAACACAGCTGCATCTGGTGACCTGTAAAACCTTGAGCCTGACGCTGAAACGCCACCATGACTCACTGAAACTAATAACTTTAGTCTCATGTGTGCAATAAAAGTCAAAAAGGGTTAACTCTAAACTGATGGTTGACATTTATGAGATTCAGACATGTGATGTGATTGGACAGTGATATTCATTAACTAGCCTATTATTACTTTTGTTCCATCAGTACAGGAGCATCTCAAATCTAAAAACAATTTCAATATGGTGGAAAAGGTAATTGTGAGCACCAGAACCAGACTGAGAGATTAAGACACTTTTGCAGGTGTTTTCAGTTAATTAGCTAATCAGAGCTCTTTTCAGGTCGACATTTCTCTATAATAAATAACTTATTCTGAAATTCTAATACATTTTTGGATACTAGAGTGCTATGAGCTGTGAGCCCTAATCATCAGGATTAAAATGAAAAAAGGCTTGAAATGTTTATAAGATTAGTTTTTGAATTAAAAGAAAATGAACTTTTCCACGATTATTTTAGTTGGTATATTTGTCATCAGGAGGAAATGTCCTCATACTCTCTCATGTCTTTCTAATCTTTATCGCTATATTTCTCAACTATTCTCTCTTCTTATCCCACTAATGTGCTGAGATCAGCTGTAAAACGCCCTGTGGTGATCATGTTGGCTTCACAGGAGGGAAACGAGCCTCTGAATCAGCCGCACATCTCTAATAGAGAGATAATATCACCTGATAACATCTAACTAGCCAGAAATACCGTCACTGAACTCAAGCGTTAGAGCTGCGGACTCACAAACCTGAAACACTTGTTCACTGTGTGACGCAGCTTCTTTCTGTGATTGGCCGCTGAGGTTTACCTCTCCGCATAAAAACTTTGTCCATACCATCAGCTGGTTAGTTAGCTCGCACGCTCGCTCACTGAGGGGGGCGCCAGTGAAACAACATGAAGAAGAGTTCTATTGTTCTTCTTCTTTAGTGTTTATTAGCGCTCGGCAAACCGGCTGAATGATGCGTTACCGTCACCATGGTAACAGAGCTGTTGAAACAAAGTTGAACTTATTTTAAAAATGCCCCCCCCCCCCCCTTCAGAGGAGACAGCAGAGAAACCAAAACTAGACAAGTGGAAGACAAACCGGTCCTGTTGTTCGGGGGGGGGGGGGTCATGCTGAGTTCAGACCGCATGATAAACACTCTCACAGCTGCTCTTTTAAAGTGTTTTGAAGAGACTGGATTTGTTGTTGGTGATGTGGGAAATGAAAAATGTTGCCGTGTTGCGTCAGTCTGCTGAGTAAATGTGTAATCATTAAACAGTCCGAGACTTTAATAAACAACTGAAGAGGCGATACAGGAGGGGAGCTGCTCGGGTCCTCTAGTAGTTCAGACTGGGGGGGTTTAAGGTCACGGGACTGGAAACTAGGGAAACCCAGAAATGGAGGATGGTTCCCTTCAGGTTGGGAGGAAGTCACTGCCCCAAGAATCAAGTCAAGAATGTTGTTCTGGACTATCTTCGCACAGAGGGAGCTATCCTGAAGCTGAAGCTCTGGATCCACCAGTGGATCTCTATTCCAGTCCTCAGCTGTGGTCCTGGGGCCTCAACACAGGAACTTCCTGTCTGAAATCTTACTTCAGTTTAGGACAACATTTAGGATCTGCGGTGTCCCAGAAACATGTTTCCTGACTGCATTAGCAAGAAACCCTGTCTTATCTTAGGAAATCCATTCGGCTGCAAAGGACTGAAGCCTTTCCCAGGTTTCTCACTGTATTGATGCTGTGTGGTGTTCCTCAAATGTAGGTCACTTTAGATAAAAGTGTCTGCCAAACGAGTAAATGTAAGTTAGGACGGCACAGACGTCCCGCATTCGATAGCTGCCAAACATTTGGAAGAAAACTTCCCAAAAAGGTTTCCTCTTCTCCACCACATGGAGAATGTTTCCGACTCTTCACACCTAAAACTGAACACCAGTGTCTTCTGTCCGTTATAGCTGCTAGCCAGCCAGTGACGGGTGAAGTGAAACAGTCGTTGTTATGGATACTGGTTTGCGTTCTAAACCCAGATACAGAACTGGCGGGACGAGTGCTGAGCGAAGAATCCAGTTTACAGCTCTAGTTATGATATCAGGCTCGAGGTCTGAGACAGGAAGGACACAGTCATGAGTTCAGGAACTTTCAGATTGGATTTTGCCTGTCAAGTTCAGATAGGACATGTTTCTGTAATGAGGCTTCTGGTCTCTGGGTAGTGACCAAAAGAATACGATTGTGGATCCAAGTAGCTCAAAAGAGTTTCCTTGTTCAGGGTGTCTGGCCTCCAAGGACCTCAGATATCCGTCTTCCTGGACACCTTCTGGTCGACATATACTAGACAGGTCCAAGTGGGAGGAAACCCTGGGTAGACCAGCAACAAACTGAAGGTATTCAGGCTGGGGAAGTCCTCCAGAAAGATGGGCTGGACATCTGGTCTACCTTGACCCAGTCCTCAGTCAGTCCATCAGCGTTCTAGATCCCTATCCAAGGAAAACTCCAATCAGTAACAGTGCTGGATTAATATTCTAGAAAGCCTTAAATCAGTATTACAGGATTCTAGGAGTTTTACTTTCTGATATATCTGATCATTACCCAATAATGCTGTTCTTTAATTTTGATTATAAATGTTTACCCTTATGTCACCCGATAAAAATTAAAGTAGTAAACGATCGAACAATGTATCAACTTAAGGCAAGTCTGCAAGCTAAAACATGGGACATTGTTTATTGTTGCTGCAATCCTGATACTGCATATGATTTCTTGGTAAATGAAATAACAGACTCCATTCGCTGCTCCATTCCTATAAAAACTGTTACAAGCAGAAGGGCAGAACACAAACCCTGGCTAACAAGGGCAATCTCTAACTCCCTTAAACAAAAGAATACACTTTACCAAAGATATGTTAATAAACCAAATATAGAGAACAAAACTAAATACAATGTTTACAAGAATAAATTGGTATATATATAATCAGGAAAAGCAAATATAATCACTACTCTGAATTGATTAAAAACCTCGCAGGGAGACTCTAAGTAATCATGGAAAGTGTTGAATAATGTTTTGAATAGGGACCATAAAGATACCGTGCTCCCTGATACAACAAATAATACTGATCTTGCAAATGAATTTAATAATTACTTTGTATCAACAGGGGCAAATCTCTCAAAAAACATTACTCAACCACACAGTGTCTCTTACCAACAATATATGTCAGGCAATTATCCAAACTCCTTCTTCCTAAAGCCTACTGATGCCATTGAATTGTATAATATCATAATGGCTCTGAAGAGCTCAAATTCTGCAGGAGAAGATTAAATTAGCAGTAAAATATTAAAGTATTGCCAAAGAAATAATTGAACCACTTACACATTGTATTAATCTCTCACTGCTTACAGGAACTGTTCCCAAAATGACAAAAATTGCAAAAATAATTCCGATTTTCAAAGCTGGTGATAAAAATGACATCATAAATTATCGTCCCATATCAATTTTACCAACTCTTTCCAAAATATTGGAAAGAGTGGTTTATAATAGACTTATTAATTATCTTAATACACTGAACATACTTAACCCATCCCAGTATGGCTTTAGGAAAAAAACACACCACCTGTATGGCTATCCTTGACCTTACTGAAAAGATCAATGATGCCATTGAAAAGGGGGAATATGGTATCGGTATATTCCTAGACCTTTCAAAGGCCTTTGATACCATCGACTTTACCATATTACTGTATAAATTGCACCATTATGGAATCAGAGGTCAACCACTGAATTGGTTCAAGAGTTATTTACACCAGAGGCAACAATATGTAACTATTCACAAACAGAGATCAGAAAACAAACACATTCAATGTGGTGTTCCACAAGGATCCATATTAGGTCCTCTCCACTTTATTATTTACATTAATGATCTGGAAAATTCCTCAAAGACCCTTCATAAAGTAATCTTTGCAGATGACACTAACCTGTTTCTATCACACAAAAATGAATTTGAACTTCAGAAACTACTTAACAAAGAACTTCAGAATGTGGATAACTGGTTCAAAGTAAATAAACTATCTATAAATACCAGCAAAACAAACTATATAATATTCTGTCCAAACAAAAAACAACTTGATTACGATGATCTAAATTTTCAAATTAAAATAAAGGGAGAGGAAATAAAGAGAGTGAAGACGACTAAATTTTTGGGTGTCTTTATAGATGATCACCTAAATTTTAAACACCATATTGAATATCTTGTCAAAAAGCTATCAAAATATGTTGGTCTGTTCTTTAAGCTTAGACATCTGCTTCCTCAAGCAATACTACTTACTCTTTATAAAACACTCTTTGAACCCCATTTAAACTATTGCAATATTATTTGGTGCAATACTTCTCATACTTACTTAAAAAAATTAGAAATTCTACAAAAAAAAGTCATTTGTGCCATATCATGGTCTGATTTCAATGCTCCAACTCGTTCTATCTTTCTTGGGTACGGTATTTTAAGACTAAATGAATACAATATATTTCACAATGCATGTACTATGTATCAGGTGGTCTCTGGTCTGAATAGCAGTTTGTGTGAGCTTGTTCCCATCCGCTGTCCCCAGCACACTCACCTCACTAGATTATTATTGGGAAAAACCGGAGATTAAAAAGCACTGGTGTGAGTGTAGTGTGCCGGGGACTGAGAACTTGGAATGAGCTGGATGACAATCTGAAAAACTCAAGCTCTTTTGTTTCCTTTAAACAAAATCTGAAGAAACAACTATTAAGCTTGTATTCATCTTCTTGATGTATGTACTACCTCATATTCTGAATGTATGTCAGTGTTACTCCTTCAATCTCAAGGTAAACTGTAAAACAAAATTGTACTTGTTAAATGGGATCCCTTAATGTGTTGTGTGAAAGTTATGTATGAAATGTCTTATATGTAGGCCACACATTTTCTTGTTTTTGTTTTTTCTTTCTTTTTTTTGATTGTAATGGCCCCCGAGCATAAGCTTTAGAGGGACCAGTTCACATATATGATCACTTCTTTGTTCTTTGTTATATTGCAAGTGCATATGAATATATGTATGTATATGTGAATAAATAAAACCCTTCTATTGTGGGGGAAAAAAAAAAAAAAAAAAAGAAGAGAAGTAGGTCATTATCCCAGTGAAACTCAGTTCAGTAGGGTTCTAGGTTCTGATCCCAGTAGAACTCGAGTATGTACCACACGGTTCTACGTTCCTACTTCAACAAGACTCAAGATAAGCGGCAGAAGGATGTCTGGGTTCTGTTATTATGAAACACTTTGTAGTTTTGGAAAGTGCTGTTTAAATAAAAGGCACTGACTGTGCTTCTCTAATGAAGGTGAAAAGTTACTGAGCTGTGGTCGTGTTGTTGTCTCTTCAGATAGTGGAGCCTGTCGATCTGTACTGGAAGTGTGGCCTGGCGAACCCTCACACCAGCCACTGTCTGGGCAGCGGTCAGATCATGATCAGCTGTTTAGGAGACCCGTCCGGCAGCGGCAAAGGTGTGACAACCGCAGACTGGATCAGAAATCCTCACATAGACGGAAAACTGTGACGGTTTTATTAGAAACACCCCAAAGTAAAGGAACAGTTTAACACCTGCTGTTGTCCTCTCAGGTGGTTTCGTCCTGCTGGACGGTGAGACGTTCGAGGTGGTCGGTAACTGGGAGCACCCGGGTGAAGCGGCGCCCTTTGGATATGACTTCTGGTACCAACCTCGACACAACGTGATGATCAGCACTGAATGGGGTGCACCCAAAGCTCTGGCTGATGGGTTTAATCCGGCCCATGTCAAAGAAGGTGAGTCTGGAGGAAACATTTCAATCTGTTCCTCCCTGAGTCTCTTTCCTTTAACTCCCTGACCCTCTGGGTATTAGGTTCTGATCTCAGTAAGACTCCAGTTAGTAACACAGGTCTCCAGGTTGTCGTCCCAGTAAGACTTCAGTTGGTACCACTGGGTTACTATGCCAGTACGAATCCAGTCCCTGCCACAATGTTCTAGGTTCTGCTGCCAGTAAGATTCCAGTTGGTACCACAAGGTTTTAGATCCCAGTAAGACTTGAGTCCATAACATAGGGTTCAAGTTTCAGTAACACTCCAGGGTATCCTTAACCAAGCCAAGATTTGAGAACTTCATCAGACTCAGAATCAGAAGTTTTATTGCCTAGAAGTGTTTTACACATACGAGGAATTTGCTTTGGTGATAAGGTGCTACACGTAGACAAACGTACAGATGACATAAATAAATGTAGAAATATATATAAATATGAAAAAGACAATGCAAGTTATATACAAATAAAAAAAAGAATAGAGAGGCTTTGTTGATGAGGCTGCAGATGGGAAGAAGCTGTTTTTGTGGCTGAGTCTGAAAAAGTTTGGCCCAATCCCAATGTCCCCCCTGAGCCCTGAACCCTCACAGACTTTCCTGACGTCACTTGGAAAGTGATTGAGTGCAAGAGGCTGTGAGGGCTCAAAATGCTGTAAACAGGAACAGGACAGCACTTTGCCACTTTATCACGTACATGTAGCACTTTTTATTTTATGTTTTTGTCTGATTTTTAAGTCCTGCAGGCTCTCGCCCTGCAGAGTGGAGGAGAGGTCAATGTCAATATATATTTGTCAATAATCATTACTGCACTATTGTTGGTCAAAACAGCATCATTAAGCAAAAACTAAAATAAATAGTTTGTAATAAAGTTCATCTGACTTCATGTGTTCTATGCAGCATCTTAAGTTAAGAAAACTTTCAACAATTTTAACATCAGCGTTTGTGTCGATGCTTGTTTGTTTACAGTTTTTCTTCTTCTCTTATAACGTGGATTTGCCGTGATTGTTCTCTCGCCTCCAGGCTTCCCCTGGTGTAACCCCCGTGTTTCACGTCATACCGCTATGAACTGTGGGCAATTCCCTCAGCCAAAGTCTGCAGAAATGCAGACTTACGAAAAGGGCTCAAAATGTCCGAGAAAGCCCTCGCGCACTTCACGATTTGATTTGAGTGGGACGGCCCTGAGCCCTCACTGACTTCCCGGGAACACGCCTCAGAGTCTATGAGGGTGGACATTGGGATTGGACCTTTGTGTCCAGGGTGGGAGGAGTTAGCTGCAATCTTTCCTGCTCGCCTCAGAGTCCTGGAGGCGTACAGGTCCAGAAGAGAAGGAAGATTGCAGCCAATCACCTTCTCTGCAGAGCGAATGATGCGCTGCAGCCTGCCCTTGTCCCTGGCAGTGGCAGCAGCGTACCAGATGGTGATGGAGGAGGTGAGGATGGAATCCATGATGGCGGTGTAGAAGTGCACCATCTTTGTCTTTGGCAGGCTGAACTTCTTCAGCTGCCGCGGGAAGTGCATCCTCTGCTGGGCCTTCTTGGTGAGGGAGGTGATGTTCAGCTCCCACTTGAGGTCCTGGGAGATGATGGTGCCCAGGAAGCGGAAGGAGTCCACAGTGGTGACTGGGGAGTCACACGGGATGATGGGGGAGGGTGGGGCTGTGCTCTTCCTGAAGTCCACGACCATCTCCACTGTCTTCAGAGCGTTGAGCTCCAGACTGTTCTGGCTGCACCAGGTCACCAGATGGTTGATCTCCCACCTGTAGGCGAACTTGTCCCCACCTGAGACGAGCCCAATGAGGGTGGTGTCATCCGCAAACTTGAGGAGCTTGACAGACTGGTGACTGGAGGTGCAGCTGTTGGAGAAGTTGGGAAAGAACGCAGCCTTGAGGGGAACCAGTGCTGATGGTCCTGGAATCAGAGACATGTTTTTCCAGCTTCACGTGCTGCTTCCTGTCAGACAGGAAGTCAGTGATCCACCTGCAGGTGGACGTTCAGCTGAGAGAGCTTGTCCTGCAGCAGGGCCGGGATGATGATGTTGAAAGCAGAGCTGAAATCCACAAACAGGATCCTGGCGTAGGTTCCTGGGGAGTCCAGGTGCTGGAGGATGTAGTGAAGGGCCATGTTTACTGCATCATCTACAGACCTGTTTGCTCTGTAGGTGAACTGCAGGGGGTCCATGTGATGCAGTAAGGTAAAAGTAACTCAAGACGTTGTTCTTCTCATGTCCAGAGAAATTTCAAGCTCCCTGATGCACCTTTTGATAAAAATTAAGTCCTCTTTACAAGTTCATTGTTGTTGGTGTCCCAGGTCACTACGGCACATCCCTCCATGTTTGGGACTGGACCACCCACAGGAAGCTTCAGACGCTCGATCTGGGTGAGGAGGGTGCCATTCCCCTCGAGGTTCGATTCCTGCATGACCCCAATGCCGCTGAGGGCTACGTGGGATGTGCTCTGGCTGGAACAGTCTTCAGATTCTACAAAACACCAGTCAGTACCACGGGGTTCTAGATCAACAAACAAAACTAGTCAGGAAACCAGACAGTAAGGCCCTCCTATTTTATCCAGAACAATAAGGTGATGTGGCTCTTTAAAGGACACCACATTGGTCCAGTCTCAAACATCTCAGCAACTTTTGGAAGGATTGTGATGAAATGTGGTTCAGGCCTTCATGTTCCCCTCAGGATGAACTATAATAATGTTTCCTCTAGCGCCATCATCAGGTCAACATGTTAATGTGTCCAACGCTTTGCTTTATGCCCTAAAACCTGCAGAACTGTCGACATTCCCATCAGCCTCAGTTCAATTTTATTTATATAGCGCCAAATCACAACAACAGTTATCTCACAGCGCTTTTCATAAAGAGCAGGTCTAGACCGAACTCTGTGATGCTATTTACAGAAGCCCAACAGTTCCCACCAAGAGCAGCACTAGGAGACAGCTGTGTTTACTGCCAACAAGCTCATGTTAGCACGCTAACGTGCAAAACTAAGATGGTAAACATATTACATGCTTAATGGTAACATGTTTGCATTGTCATTGAGAGCACGTTAGCATGCTGATGTTAGCATGCTGATGTTAGCATTTAGCCTGCCGTGTCAGTACAGAGCTGCCAGGATGGCTGCAGACTCTCAGTCCGGTTTTTGTGTTTCTTCAGGAAGGTAACTGGGCTGCAGAGAAGGTGATCAGCGTTCCCAGTAAGAAGGTGGAGGGGTGGGCGCTGCCTGAGATGCCTGGTGAGTCTGTCTGTCTGGGTTCTTGTCTGACTGGTTGCTGTTCTTTCGGTCTGTCTGGGTTCTTGTCTGACTGGTTGCTGTTCTTTCGGTCTGTCTGGGTTCTTGTCTGACTGGTTGCTGTTCTTTCGGTCTGTCTGGGTTCTTGTCTGACTGGTTGCTGTTCTTTCGGTCTGTCTGGGTTCTTGCCTGACTGGTTGCCGGTCTGTCTTTCTGTCTGTCCATGCAGGTCTGATTACAGACATCCTGATCTCGTTGGACGACCGGTTTCTCTACTTCAGCAACTGGCTGCACGGTGATGTCAGACAGTATGACATCACAGACAGGAGGAACCCACGATTGGTCGGCCAGGTCTGAATGTTATCACACCTGACCAGTGAAGAACAAGTGCAAGCTCAGAGTGAGACAGCTAACCTGTCTGTCCGTTCCAGGTGTTTCTGGGAGGAAGCATCGTCAGTGACGGTCCGGTCAGAGTCCTGGAAGACCCGGAGAACCAGCCGCAGCCCCCACCACGCATCATCCAGGTGCCACAGACAGGAAGCTGAGAGACAGGAAGCAGTGAGACAGGAAGACAGGGAGGATGGGCCTGTCTTTCTAACTTCTTTCCTTTGGGGGTGTATTTATTAGGTTTTGGTGTCTGTCAGGGTTAGTCTTCTGTGTAAACAGGTTGAGGACCCAAACGCAGGACACTGAGCAGAGCGGGTTCAGTTCTATGATTTATTAACTCAAGGTGAGCACACTTAAAGCGGAGAGTCCAAAAAAATCATTAAAGAAGATCCAGGTACAGAACAGGTGACAGACAACAAGCTAGAACGATCCTTCAAGAACTAAGGGAACAAGCAAACCTATACAGAGCAACAGAGGGGGGGGGGCAGGGTGACTGAACCCAGGTGAGACCCAGGTGAGACCCAGGTGAGACCCATAGGACTAATCAGACTGAACAGGAAACAAGGCTAAACAAAGACACCAGACAGAAACAGGAAAACTACACAGAACCAAAGCCCTAACATCCTGTCTCTCTCTCTCTCTCTCCAACCATCTGTCTAACATCCTGTCTCTCTCTCTCTCTCTCTCTCTCTAACATCCTGTCTCTCTCTCTCTCTCTCTCTCTCTCTCTCTCTCTCTCTCTCTCTCTCTCTCTCTCTCTCTCTCTCTCTCTCTCTCTCTCTCTCTCTCTCTCTCAACCATCTAACATCCTGTCTCTCTCTCTCTCTCTCTCTCTCTCTCTCTCTCTCTCTCTCTCTCTCTCTCTCCAACCTCTAACATCCTGTCTCTCTCTCTCTCTCTCCAACCATCTGTCTAACATCCTGTCTCTCTCTCTCTCTCTCTCTCTCTCTCTCTCCCTCCAACCATCTGTCTAACATCCTGTCTCTCTCTCTCTCTCCCTCCAACCATCTAACATCCTGTCTCTCTCTCTCTCTCCAACCATCTGTCTAACATCCTGTCTCTCTCTCTCTCTCTCCCTCCAACCATCTAACATCCTGTCTCTCTCGCTCTCTCTCTCCAACCGTCTGTCTAACATCCTGTCTCTCTCTCTCTCTCTCTCCAACCGTCTGTCTAACATCCTGTCTCTCTCTCTCTCTCCAACGTCTGTCTAACATCCTGTCTCTCTCTCTCTTTCTCCTCCCGTCTAACATCCTGTCTCTCTCTCTCTCTCTCCACCTGTCTGTCTAACATCCTGTCTCTCTCTCTCTCTCTCCACCTGTCTGTCTAACATCCTCTCTCTCTCTCTCTCCACCTGTCTGTCTCTCAGGGGAGGCGTGTCCACGGAGCTCCTCAGATGTTACAGCTGAGTTTAGACGGTCGGAGACTTTATGTGACGACGTCTCTCTACAGCGGCTGGGACAAGCAGTTCTACCCCGACATGATCAAGTCAGTACTCCTGTACTGCAGTATTGTAGTACAGGAGTAGTGTCATATTATTGTCATATTATTGTACTACTGCAATATTGTGTAAACGGAGACTTGAAACCTCCCTAAATATATTCTGTCTGTCCATTATGTCATGACCTCTGTCCGTCTGTCCGTCTCTCTACCTGTCTGTCTGTGCAGAGCTGGTTCAGTGATGATGCAGATCGATGTGGACTCTGGTAGTGGAGGTCTCTCCCTGAATGAAACCTTCCTGGTGGATTTTGGTAAAGAACCCGACGGTCCGGTTCTGGCCCACGAGCTCAGATATCCTGGAGGAGACTGCACGTCTGACATCTGGCTGTAGAAACACCTGAAGCCGACAGAGGAGGGTCAGGAATAATAATCCAGAACATGAATGTAGTTAAAGATCAATAAACTCTGCTGTTCACTTTTTCTCAGCTGCTTCAGAACATGTTGAAACACGAGCTTCATGCGTCCTGCAGAACCCTGCTAATGGTCACCTTTAATCACAGGTTTACAGGTGACTTCCAGCTGACGCACACAGAACGCAGACACGATAAAAGTGCTGCATGTAAAACATAAAGAAACACAAGACAAAATGAACCCACATTCTAACTGGACTTAAAGGACTGAAATAAAATGGCAGCTAGAATAATGATGGAGACTAAAAATTAGAAGATCAATTCACTGATTAATACAACAGTGTGTTTTAAAGTCAACATGAACGCTCGACGTGAGGACGTTAGAAGCTTTTGGGACCGGTTTCACAAAGCTATTTTAGACTTTAAACTGAAGTTTGGACCAGAAAATTAGACCCCTCGGCTAACAGGTCTAAGATTCTGTGTTACCATGGTAACCACCAGTAACAACCAGTTACGTTACAAACAGCCAAATGAAAGAGAAAATGGCTCATAGTTTGCAGTTTGCTGAGGATATTATGGAGAGAGCTCTGAGAAGGGAAAGAGCTTTTAGGGACCGCAGTAACCTTCTAGAAATATACAACAATGAGGACGTTTCAGCGGTCGTTTTCTTTTACCCAACGCAGCTCTCCTGAGTCTGACAGATGAATTAGCTGAAGCACTGAGCTTGTACCATATTCTTGGATTTTTTCTGTATATCTTTGACGCTCCCCTCAATGATCAGGTTAATGCTGTTTACTGTCTTCGCAATTCTTTTCCAAATCAAGTATTTAGTTTGTTACTACACTCCGCTAAATGTTCCAAGTAAAATGTCCTTATATCTATTATACTGCTTCCACAAACACATTATTTCTGCTGGGGTGCGCTGCACTGAGCGGTTGGATGCCCCTACTCAATCCGCCATATGTTTTTAAAAGTGTCTTATTTTACCCAGAATTCATTGCAGTGTAGTCCTACTTAAGATACTCAGTGTCTTCAGTGCTTTGTGCAACAGTCTGATTTAGATGTCTATCTTAAGTCTGACTCTCTTCTACATCTAAGCCATAGTCAAAGTCTATCTTTGTGAAACCGGACCCTGGTCTGCAGAGTTCTGAAACGCTGATGTCTGCTGGTGGAGGTTCCAGATCTGTGTGGTGTGACGTCACCAGCAGGCGCAGGACCTGATCAGATCTGGTACCTACACCGGCGCTGCATCGCGGTGA
Source organism: Micropterus salmoides (assembly GCF_014851395.1). Lineage (NCBI taxonomy): Eukaryota > Metazoa > Chordata > Actinopteri > Centrarchiformes > Centrarchidae > Micropterus > Micropterus salmoides. Next base: position 36,263,457 of record NW_024040152.1, read on the forward strand.
TCCTCTGTACATATTTGTGATTAAACATTTCAATTCTTTGTGAAAGAAATAAAACTGTTGAAACAAAACAACCTGAACTAAAAACATCCATCACACATCAGAACACTTACTATCAAATGATCAATCATCTAGTGTCATTATTAATCATTTCATGTCATCTTATTAATGTTGTGGCTTGTTAAGTGTGCTTTGCCTTCAGAAAACCAACCGGCCAATCAGATTTCAGCCTGAGCCTCAGGTTTCTGTCTCCTGCAGCGCCTCCTGCTGGTCAAACTGTGCCCATTAGATGTTTAAATAAAGTTGTGTTTGAACTATCATCTGTCTGATTCTTTCACCTGCAGATTAAAATCTTTACATTTTTCATTTAACGCCACTAAAAGACATCATTTGTTCACATTAAATATGTTAGTGGGTCTTTCCAGCTTGGGCGGTGAAACCCCTACAGATGGTTCAGATTACTCACATTACTCAGTGACCTCCACTGGCTCCCCGGTGCCTCCAGAATCAATTTCAAGTCGCTAATGCTGCATTAAAGAGTGACTACTGGGTCTGCACCATCTACCTAAACTATTAGTCAACTCTTAAATCTGATGCCGTACATGCTGTTAGCTCTTACTAGTGTTTATTGTCACGTGTAGATCTCTCACTGTGTTGATGCTGAATGTTGCTGCTCAATTCAGCATCAACACAGTCACAAAGCGACTGCCTACACGTAATGTATGTATTTGATTCTTTCTTGTAAATTCATGTCAACTAACTCCCAAATGTTCATTCATGTCTTTTACATTACATTTACTTTTTTTTTTATCCAAAGCGACTTACAATTGCTATACATGTCAGAGGTCGCACGCCTCTGGAGCAACGAGGGGTTAAGTGTCTTGCTCAGGGACACGTTGGTGTCTCAGTTGATTCGAACCCGGGTCTCTCACACAAAGGCATGTGTCTTATCCACTACGCCATCACCACCATTTTATTTTTATTTATTCTCATATTGTTCTCTGACAAACTCCTTGAAAATGAGACGATGCTTTTAAGGGAGTTCATCCTTCAAATTAATCAAATAAATACATAAATGAAACAACAGAGAGAACTGCTGATGAAGATCATGAGATGCAGCTGAAAGTCAGGAAACGGTGCTCAAGTTTTTGTTCTTTTGTATTTTAGCAGCTGTTTCCACTTTCATCGATCCACTGGTAATGTTGTGACCCGGCTCCAGATAAGAACATGTGAGAGTTTAACTAAAGAGGAACTTAATTTAATAGAGATTCATTTAGTTTCACAAAAATGTCGATTCTAACAAATGAGTCTGATACAGAAACAAAGAGGGATCCTCCAGCAGACAGCAGCCAGCTCCCTCCGGTCCTCACGGCCTCCAGCTCTGACCAAACAGGAACCTACAACAACACACACCCCGGGGCCATCGCATGTTACAGAGCTCTTTACTGTGTGTTTCTGGAGAACTTTAAAGAGGAAACTTACCTCACTGATACTTTACTAAAGTAAAGGTAGAAATACCAGAGAGTAGAAATATTCCATCACAAGTAAAATGCCTTGCATTCATGATGTTACTTCAGTAGAAAAGAGTAACACATTTAACCCCTCGTTGCTCCAGAGGCGTGCGACCTCTGACATGGATAGCAATTGTAAGTCACTTCGGATAAAAGAGTCAGCTAAATGAATAAATGTAAATGTAGAAGTACAGAAGTATCAAGAGTAAAACTACTCTGTATTCTGTAGAACAACTGTTATATCACTCATATTTATATACCTGGATTGTTATTATTAATTATTAACTTGTGAACAGAATGTTAATGATGAAGCTGTGCCGCTGACGCAGCTGGATGGTGGGTAGTATAATACTATCTTAGTGCAGCCATGTCGTAAAACTTTTCTGTTCATCAGATAGGAAACAATCTTTAGCTCACCAAGAGCGTCAAACATTTAAACATATAAAACACAAGTAAGCATTTAAATAAAATACTTTCTTTTTTAAATACTGATTTGTACTTGGAATAAAAAAGTTACAGTGACAGCCTTCAGATAAATATGCTGGCTTTTAATCTCGCGGGAGAGCTGTGGGGTCTTTTGTTGTTGCATTTGAATTGTTCCTGAACCACTGGTTTGTGTGTTGTCTATGTTTTTATGCATTCTCTTTCCATATGTTTGTTTTATTCCTTATGCAGCACTTTGTAAACCTTGTTTTTAAAATGTGGCAGTAGTTTACATGTGCACTACATCAGAAAATATAATTCAACTAGTAGCATTAGCTATATGCTGTAAAATATAAACTGTAGTTGAGTGAGTATAACTGTGACTCCTCTCCGGTCCAGCAGGCGGCAGCACTGCTACTGAACCCGACAGGAAACAGCAGAAGAAGAAGAAGGAGAGCGCGCCCCCTGCTGGACGTTAGCGGTGCTGACATGAAGACCAGAGAGGATCAATGGAGTCAGACTGGAAATAAAACATCATTTCAAGCCTCTGAACTGTAGCCAGGTAAGACCGACTCACCTGTAAACACGCAGACACGCCACTGGACCAGAAGAACTAACCTGTGACTGCGACGGAGCTAACGTTAGCTTAGCATACAGCTTTAAAAACAGCTGAGCGGAGTTAGCAACAGTTGGCCTGATAGCTGCCGGCTAATGCTAATGCTAACATGAACCGTGTTAATGTCTGTTAAATGACCGAGCTAAGGTTTCATTTAGCTTGTAGCTAGTTAGCTTCCGAGTGTTCATTTGACTGACAGGACGATGCTAATGTTTAGTTAGCTGATTAACGGTAACTGCGCCTCAGCTAACAGCTACAGTAAGCTAACGCTCTGTTATTACCTGCTCTTTAAACTGGGAGCTAACGCTGCTAGCATTAAATACAGAGCTAATAAAAGCTCGTGAGCTTGTTTATTTTCTGTCTCTGTCTCCTCCAACCTGCGTTAGCTTTGTGCTAAGCTAGGCTAACATCAGCTGACTCTCGGTCGCATGTTTAAACCCAGCAGCAACACGAAGGACCCGCAGGAACCGGTTTAGTTTAAGTCCCAGGGACCCGATCAGCTGTTCATCTACAGGTCGTCACAGCGCGTGCAGGTGACTGTTCCTCCAGTGCAGCTGCAGTTTAGCTCCAAACTCTAATATGAAGCAGTTCGACACATCAGATCCTCCACAGTCCACATCCAGGACCAGATCCAGTCTGTAATTAAACACATTCAAATGATGGAACTTTAAATTGGTGTTGTGTGTAAAGATAAAACTGACTGAGGCCATCAGTCACACTTAAATAACCTTTATTGTTGTTTATACACAGAGAGAAACGTCATCATCTGGCTTACAGTGCAGATTAAAGACAATAATTATAACTTGATAAAATGATCTCTCTAAAACAACATTCAATCACATTAGTACATTTAAGAGGAAGCAGCCAAACTCTGAGTGACCGATAAGATAAAAAGGCTTCACAGTTCAGTCAAAGCAAACCTGTCATAAATCATAGTTTATACTGTAAAGCGCTGTGAGACCGTTAATGTTTCTGTGTTTACGTCCCTCTGAAATCTGTGGTCTGTAATCTGCTCAGCGGGATTACAGACTGTCATGGAGGTCAGTGTCAACAACACACACTCGACATGTATCAGCAGACGCGTCTCTGTTATGGCTTCGTGTGGTTTATAACGTTTGTTCAGCTCCGGCTGTCGTCCACAGTGACTTTAAATCTGTCGGCTGTGTGGCTACAAGACAGAAATTACAGGAAGCATCAAATATACTCAACTGTTAAACATATATATATATATATATATATATATATATATATATATATATATATATATATATATATATATATATGTATGTGTGTGTGTATAAAGTGAGTACACCCCTCACATTTTTGTCAATATTTGATTATATCTTTTTGTGACTGGTTAGCTTAGTTGGTAACGCACCGGACTCGTAATCCAAGGGCTGCATGTTTGACTCCTTCTCTCGTCAGTTTTGGGTTTGGTGATGGCCCAGTGGATAAGACACATGCCTTTGGTGTGATAGACCCGGGTTCAATCTCCCACTGTGACCCTGAGCAGACGCTTAACCCCTCGTTGCTCTAGAGGCGTGCGACCTCTGACATGTACAGCAGCTGTAAGTCGCTTTGGATAAAAGCGTCGACTAAATGAAGAAGTGTAATGTTATGTAATCTTTTCATGTCACCACACTGAAGACATTTTCATTTAGGGGTGTCCTCACTTTTGTTGCCAGCGGTTTAGACATTAATGGCTGTGTGATGTGTTATTTTGAGGGGACAGCAGATTTACACTGTTGTACAAGCTGCACGCTCGCTACTTTACGCTGTTGTACAAGCTGCACGCTCGCTACTTTACGCTGTTCTACAAGCTGCACGCTCACTACTTTACGCTGTTATACAAGCTGCACGCTCACTACTTTACGCTGTTATACAAGCTGTACGCTCGCTACTTTACGCTGTTGTACAAGCTGCACGCTCGCTACTTTACACTGTTATACAAGCTGTACGCTCACTACTTTACACTGTTATACAAGCTGTACGCTCACTGCTTTACGCTGTTGTACAAGCTGCACGCTCACTACTTTACACTGTTGTACAATCTGCACGCTCGCTACTTTACGCTGTTGTACAAGCTGCACGCTCACTACTTTACACTGTTGTACAATCTGCACGCTCGCTACTTTACGCTGTTGTACAAGCTGCACGCTCGCTACTTTACACTGTTATACAAGCTGTACGCTCACTACTTTACGCTGTTGTACAAGCTGCACGCTCACTACTTTACACTGTTGTACAATCTGCACGCTCGCTACTTTACGCTGTTGTACAAGCTGCACGCTCACTACTTTACACTGTTGTACAATCTGCACGCTCACTACTTTACGCTGTTGTACAAGCTGCACGCTCACTACTTTACGCTGTTGTACAAGCTGCACGCTCACTACTTTACACTGTTGTACAATCTGCACGCTCGCTACTTTACACTGTTGTACAATCTGCACGCTCACTACTTTACGCTGTTGTACAAGCTGCACGCTCGCTACTTTACGCTGTTCTACAATCTGCACACTCGCTACTTTACGCTGTTGTACAAGCTGCACGCTCGCTACTTTACACTGTTGTACAATCTGCACGCTCGCTACTTTACGCTGTTGTACAAGCTGCACGCTCGCTACTTTACGCTGTTCTACAAGCTGTACGCTCGCTACTTTACGCTGTTGTACAAGCTGCACGCTCGCTACTTTACGCTGTTGTACAAGCTGCACGCTCGCTACTTTACACTGTTGTACAATCTGCACGCTCGCTACTTTACGCTGTTGTACAAGCTGCACGCTCACTACTTTACACTGTTGTACAATCTGCACGCTCGCTACTTTACACTGTTGTACAAGCTGCACGCTCACTACTTTACGCTGTTGTACAAGCTGCACGCTCGCTACTTTACGCTGTTCTACAAGCTGCACGCTCGCTACTTTACGCTGTTGTACAAGCTGCACGCTCGCTACTTTACGCTGTTGTACAATCTGCACGCTCGCTACTTTACGCTGTTGTACAAGCTGCACGCTCGCTACTTTACGCTGTTGTACAAGCTGCACGCTCGCTACTTTACGCTGTTCTACAAGCTGCACGCTCACTACTTTACGCTGTTATACAAGCTGCACGCTCGCTACTTTACGCTGTTGTACAAGCTGCACGCTCGCTACTTTACGCTGTTGTACAAGCTGCACGCTCGCTACTTTACGCTGTTGTACAAGCTGCACGCTCGCTACTTTACGCTGTTGTACAAGCTGCACGCTCGCTACTTTACGCTGGAGCAAAGGGTCATTTCTTCAGTGTTGAAACATGAAAAGATAGAATCAGATATTTACAGAGATGTGAGGCTGGACTCACTTTAGGAGATACTGTGCACACACACATTGTTCACTGTGTCCTCTTTCTTCTTTCTCTGAGCTTGGAACTACATCTGTGGACTGATTAAGGTTTTTGACGGCCGATATATAACGCATATGTCAGAACAACTTCTGCAGGATCTGATCTCCATATTGTCTCAGCAGTAACGTGTTCCAGATGTTTTGTTTAATGGATGAAACAGAACTTTGGGTTCTGCTGTAGCGATCAGAGCGCGGCTGCTTATTTTGTCCAGCTAACAGTCCACAACCCAAAGACTTCATTTACTGTCCTAAATGACAAAGAACAGCAGCAAATCCTCACATTTAAGAAGATTAAACAAGCAATTTTCCACATTTTTGCTTTAAAATGACGATTAATTGATTTATCAAAATAGTTCATCGATTAATTTTCTTGCTATCGATTAATCGACTTGTTGCAGTTCTATTCCTGATCATCTCCTGGGTTCAGGTATCAGACTGATCAGCTGATTAGTCTGCTGACGCTCTGCTGGTGTGTGACCTCTTTATGATTTTGGGTCATCACATGAAGCATCATGGGAAACTGTCTGGACACTGTGTCGGGTGCACGAGCGCTGGAGCCGCGAGTGAACTTGAAACACGTGAAACATCAACCACAGAAGCTGTAGACACGTTGCTTCGTTCGTCACTTTACTAGTTCGGTCAGTGAAAAAGACGAGTTTGATGCAGAAGCGATCTTTTTTTACACCCTGCTGCTGATTGGGTAACACTTCTGATGGCAATCGAGACAAAACGTACGTCAGCGTCTTGTTCTTCTTCCTTTTGTTTTATAGAGATCGCATATTATTGTACGGCACCTTCCTGTGGGTCCTTTATCTCAAGGTTGCACTTCCTTCCTGCCTGACTTATCTTTGGATGTAGCGCCATCCTCTATATTTCCCACCATGTAACAGATCAGGTTCTACATTTTCTGTGGATTTAAATTCCAAACATTCATCTGATTGACTGTTGCCCATTAAAAACAATGTTTTATTGATCAAACCTCAGCTTGGTTAAAACCACAGATAAGACATGGACGTAGTCATGGCGACGTCACCCGTTGGTTTGTGGACCGCCGGTATCGATGACCCGGGCCAACGACCCCACTGAGGTTAAATAGCTGAGTTTCCCTGCCAGTCAGTCAGAACTGAAGAAGTCCTTTGGATGAGGGACGAAACGTCTTCCAGTATCTTAAAACCAAGTCCAGCTGCCCTTGACTTTGACAAGTCTCTACCATCCAAAGAAGGTCAATCAGCTTGTAGCTCCGCCCTAAAGCCTCTCCTACTTCCTGGTCTCTGTTCCTCTAAATGGGACCATAATTTACTAAAAGCGCCTCTCGAACACGCCGACCTCGGTGTGGGCAACGATCGATTTCTTAGTGATTAATTATTTTTTCCATTTATTGTTACTTTGTCTATAAAATAGTGAATTGTGACCTCTGACGACCTCTGACCCTTTTCTCCACCTGTGTTTCAGTGGAGGAGGGCGGAGCTTCCCAGCAGCCATGATGGAGGACACTGAGCCGGATCTTTCTCCCACCCCCTCTGATCAGAACAGCCCCTCCCTCTCTCCCTCTCCTCCTCCCCCTCCCTGTCCCTCCCCTCCACGCCCTCGTCCTCCTGTGGCGCCCCCCCGGCCGTCACGCCTCCTCTGGGGGTCATCAGCGAGGGCGTCGGGGAGCTCAGCCTGGTGATCGACGCCGAGGTGGCTCACCGGGCGTGTCAGGAAGTCCTGCAGAAGGTCAAGCTGACGCAGGTGGACAGTGATGTCGCCGGCCTACAGAACGGGGAGGGGCCTGACCCGCAGCCCGCCGCCACGGTGAGACCGATAAAGATCCGCGAGAAGGAGCGGGAGCCCGAGGGCCCGGCTCCCGGCTCGGTGAAGAGCGCCCGGCAGCGGCAGAGACACAACCCCTCCAAACAGTCGTGGTTGCTCCGCCTCTTTTGAGTCCAAGCTGTTCGACGTCTCCATGGCGATCTCCTACCTGCACAACTCGAAGGAGCCCGGCGTCCAGGCGTACATCGGGAACCGGCTCTTCAGCTTCCCGCACGAGGAGGTGGACTTCTACCTGCCGCAGCTGCTCAACATGTACATCCACATGGACGAGGACGTCGGGGACGCCATCAAGCCATACGTGGTGGGTGTGGCCTGGGCAGGGGGCGTGGCTAAACAGCACATTATCACACCTGCGTCCAGCTTTGAATCTGCTCAGTTTACTCAGTTGGTTGACTCACTGATCACCGTTACAGCGACCTCTTCGATGATAAGATGCAGCGTAACGCCGCTCAGACCAGAGCGCCACGTTTGAATCATTAACCGCAGCGCGCAGGTGTTAATCTCTGAATATCTAAACCTCACGAGCTGCAGGTTTCTGAAACGGAGACGTGTGTAATAATCAGTAAGCCTGCAGATCTTGTTGACGTCGGGGATCCGGCTGTTTGGTGAAGGTTCTCTCTGAAAGCAGCTCGTTCACGTTGAGATGTGAAAAAGTTGGTTGCTGACATTAAGACAATATATTTCTGTGTGACAGGTTTTCTGAAATCTTATGTTTAAATATGCAAATGAGGCAGCATCTAATGAAATATGCGCTAATTTGCATCTATTTCAGGAACTGAAGTCTGGATTAAGTCGGGTTCAAAATTATTGTTCTATTTTGTTGACACATGAGAGTGAAATGTTTTTCCAGAGGGAGCCTGGATTTCTCTCTTTATTATTACTGTAACAGGCTAATAAACAACACGTTTTGAGCTGGTTTTGGGAATAAAATGTTCTCTAGTTCAGGCTGTGAATGCGAGATGGACAAACCTTCAGAATATAGTCAGGAATAAATGAGTTCAGGCTCAGAGGGAAAACTCATTTAAAGACACGTACAGGAAAATTCTACACATTCTTATTAAAACCAGCCGATATCTGATCACATCCAGAACAACAACAACATAGAACGTAACACATCAGAACGTCCATTGTCTCACATTCTTAAGTGCCTTTAACCCCTGCGTGTCGTCTGCAGGTTCACCGCTGCAGACAGAGCATCTCCTTCAGCCTGCGCTGCGCCTGGCTCCTGGGGGCCTACTCCTCCGACATGCACATCTCCACCCAGCGGCACTCCAGAGGAACCAAACTGAGGAAACTCATCCTGTCCGACGAGCTCAAACCCTCGGGCCCCCGAGCTCGCAGAGAACCTCTGACTCTGACCCCATTCTGTCCCGTCATGTCCCCCGCCAACGGCCCCGGGCCCCTGGGAGGAGAGCACGGCCTGTCGCCCTCCAAACGCACACATCAGCGCTCCAAATCAGACGCCACAGTCAGCATCAGTCTGAGCAGCAACCTGAAGAGAACGGCCAGCAACCCGAAGGTGGAGAGCAGCCAGGACGAGGTAACAGCCAGATCACAGCGCCTGCAGGGGGGTCCCTGGACCTGAACCCAGACCAGAGTCCGAGACGAGACTAAAGCTAAATAAGGGTCATATAGGACCAGATGCTAACAGAGAAGCTAACCGAGCTGCAGTTGGTATGCAGGACGGCCGTCGTGAAAACAAGTTCATCGAGATAAAACGACCATTGTGCCGCACGCCGCTTCGCAGTGACACTAATCGAGCAGTACGTGTACACAGAGTACTTGGAGCGTACATTTCACCATCGTGGCGTTGCCTCAGATCGAACACGGTCACAACATCTGGATTGTAACCGGGCGGATCTTTATCGGCGTTATTTGTTTAATTGACTTCAAATTGATTTTATTAAAATGAATAAACGTGAACGTGCTTTTACGATCGCAACGCGCTGCAGCTTCCTCCGCCGCCATTTTCACAAGTTTGAAAATGAGTCAGAGGTCCCTCCCCTTCTGCAGTTTGATGATAGGGAAAACAAGTACGAGGTGGTTTTCCTGCCGGGCTTGGCTCCTGGCGCCTGACTCGGCTAATAAAGGACAGCTAGCAGCACGGCTAACCGAGCTAACTAGCCACAGATACAGTTAGCGGTTTAGCAAAAAGTAAATGTATCTGTCCATCAACAAACTCTGTAAATCTCCTCGGGGCTGTGTTCCCTGTCGGTCTGTGTTCGGTTCTGTTCCTCCCGTGTTCACTGGGAGGCTGCCGAGCTCTGTGTCGTTGAGCGCTCGCTCGGCTCGGGTTTTTAGGCCCGATCCGGCGCCGCTCTCGGACGTTATCCTAGTCTGGAAACCTCCAGTGCTTAGAGTAGAGGTGTGACGTTAAACGCTGACCCCGCCCAGCTGTGACCACCGGGCTAACTTAGCTAATTAGATACCAGCAGCTAGCAGCACTTTCTGTTCTTCAGCAACCTCCGTAGTTCCCAGAGAGCTGAGGCGGAGCAGCCGGGGAACTTTAATGTTAACAGAGCAGCTGACTGCAGCTCGAGGGCGCGTTCACACTGACACACCGCTGTTAGATCATCAGGTTTAGCTGCAGTCCTGTTGCCCTGCGTCTGGTCTGGAAGGAGCTGAATAAACCAAATCACTTTGATGTCTCTAACATAATGTGGACCTGACCCCCGTCTGACCTCTGACCTCCTCAGGACAGCGGCTCCAGCTCGGACAGTCTGGAGTTGGAGCCTGGTCCCGTAAGTCCACCAGCGTCACGTTTCTCTCTCCAGGGTGCAGTGTGGGAACGAGGCTGTGGGTTCTGGTTCTGGTTCAGGGTGCGGTGGTGTCCCAGACGTTCAGACGCTCAGACAGAAATGAAACCAAACAGCTGAAGCGGCTGCACGTCTGTGGACCTCACCGTCTCTTCCAGTCCTTCTTTATGTTTCTCTGTTGGATCCAATCAGCTGTTTGATGTTGTGGGGGAACCAATCAGGTGCTGATCCGGTGTCATGTCTCCTTATATATTAACACCTGAACAGCCAGTCAGATCAGCTCCTGTAAAGGCAGCAGGTGGAAGTCCTGGTGCTGATCGGGGTCCTGCTGCTGGCGGCTGCAGGTAACAGCGTCATGTTTGTGTGCAGGTTGTCACCTGAGCAGGTAAACGCCGTCATGATGCTGCTTCTCTCTCCTCTCGGCTATAAACTGAAGTAGCACTCCATTGAAAAGGGGAAGCGGTTTAAACGAGACCTGTGGATGTCAGACCTCCACCTGCTCAAATGTCTCAGCAGTCCTCTAACGCCCCCCGTCTCTCTTGCAGCCGGTGCGTCTGGCGCCTCAGAGGGAGTTCATTAAGTCTCTGATGGGGATCGGGAAGCGTTTGGCCACGCTGCCCACCAAAGAGCAGAAGACCCAGCGGCTGATCTCAGAACTGTCGCTGCTCAACCACAAGCTGCCGGCCCGGGTCTGGCTGCCCACCGCCGCCTTCGACCACCATGTGGTCCGAGTGCCGCACACACAGGCCGTGGTGTTAAACTCCAAAGACAAGGTGACCAGCACGCACGCACACACGCACTCTGTATGTACACTGAGGTCAACAATCAGCTGCTCTTGGATGTCCCGAGATCAGAGCTAAAGAATAAGGGCGATGGAGCCTTTGGGCGCCCCGTCCCATGGAACAGCCTCCTCAGGCATAATAAGCTGCACAGACCCTACAAACGTTTAAAGCTGCTTAAGACTTTTTGCAGCAGCTTTTAACCTTCGTTGACCTGGTTTCTGTTGTGTCTGTTGTTTCTGTCCTGTGATTCACTTTGGCTCATTTTATTATTTATGTTTGACATCGACCCTTTTCAGCACTTTGCTCAACTGTTGTTGTTTTTAAATGTGCCATAGAAATAAAATTGACATACTGTCCAAGCCAAACACGGTTGAACAGAAGTGGGCGGGGCCACTGTGGCATTCCCCGTTGGTTTGTGGACTCTCGTTCTGAAGCCTCCAGTTTGGCTTTTTGACTGTCGCCATCTTTTTTTGGAACTGGATTTGACCATATTTGGACGAGAGGGTGGAGCTAGCTAGCTTGGTTAGCAAGGTGCATCTGTAGTTCAACTGTGCTTAGCTGTGGTGCTAATTTTAGCTAGCAACAAACAGGCTTAAAACAAAACGCACTTCCTGAAAAAATGAGCAGCTGGGTGATACGAGTCGCCTCTATCCTTATCAAGTTGAAGACTTGAGACCATAAACTCATCAGGAAAGTGTTTACTGAGGGAATAAATCAGCTGAGAAGTAGAAACATTTTCTCACAGACTTCTATACAATCACACTTCTTTCTGCAGCCGCTGGAGTCGCCCCCTGCTGGCTGCTAGAGAGGACGCAGGTTTAAGTCGCCCCCTGCTGGCTGCTAGAGAGGACGCAGGTTTAAGTCGCCCCTGCTGGCTGCTAGAGAGGACGCAGGTTTAAGTCGCCCCTGCTGGCCGCTAGAGAGGACGCAGGTTTAAGTCGCCCCCTGCTGGCCGCTAGAGAGGACGCAGGTTTAAGTCGCCCCCTGCTGGCCGCTAGAGAGGACGCAGGTTTAAGTCGCCCCCTGCTGGCTGCTAGAGAGGACGCAGGTTTAAGTCGCCCCCTGCTGGCTGCTAGAGAGGACGCAGGTTTAAGTCGCCCCCTGCTGGCTGCTAGAGAGGACGCAGGTTTAAGTCGCCCCCTGCTGGCTGCTGGAGAGGACGCAGGTTTAAGTCGCCCCCTGCTGGCTGCTAGAGAGGACGCAGGTTTAAGTCGCCCCCTGCTGGCCGCTAGAGAGGACGCAGGTTTAAGTCGCCCCCTGCTGGCTGCAGGAGAGGACGTAGGTTTAAGTCGCCCCCTGCTGGCTGCAGGAGAGGACGTAGGTTTAAGTCGCCCCCTGCTGGCCGCTAGAGAGGACGTAGGTTTAAGTCGCCCCTGCTGGCCGCTGGAGAGGATGCAGGTTTAAGTCGCCCCCTGCTGGCCGCTAGAGAGGATGCAGGTTTAAGTCGCCCCCTGCTGGCTGCAGGAGAGGACGCAGGTTTAAGTCGCCCCCTGCTGGCCGCTAGAGAGGACGCAGGTTTAAGTCGCCCCCTGCTGGCCGCTAGAGAGGATGCAGGTTTAAGTCGCCCCCTGCTGGCTGCAGGAGAGGACGCAGGTTTAAGTCGCCCCCTGCTGGCTGCTGGAGAGGACGCAGGTTTAAGGTGCTTCACTTTTCAGACCTGGAGGTTCCTGCTTGGTTTAAACACACGTGATGTCAGAAATAAACGCTGTCATACGCTGAAGTTAAGACTTGAACACACGCGTGTGATCTACCTGTTCCTCAGGTGTCAGACTGGGAGGGGTTTGTAGGTAAGATGGCGGCCTGACTCCGTGTAAAGGTGCCAACAAACAGAGAGCTTTAAGTTCAGTCGTCTTGATTCGATGAGCTGAATGAGGTCATGTGACAGGAGAGAGTTTTACCTGGAGACCGGGCAGTGGGGACAGGAACTGTTTTCTGAACACAAGTTTGTGTTCAGTTCAGACTTTTTCTCTTCAAGCTTCAAACACAAATTATATTTGATTATATTATGACATCCAATCCAAATCCAGATATTCTTATGACCTCACACACAGCTGTGACACGATGACCTCGGCCTGTCATGTGACCTGTGTCCTGTGACCCCTCAGGCTCCGTACCTGATCTACGTGGAGGTTCTGGAGTGTGAGAACTTTGAGACGTCCAGCGTTCCGATGCGGATCCCGGAGAACCGGATCAGGAGCACCCGTTCTGTGGAGAACCTGCCGGACTGCGGCATGACGGCGGAGCAGAGAGCCGGCAGCTTCTCCACGGTCCCAAACTACGACAACGACGACGAGGCCTGGTCTGTGGACGACATCGGAGAGCTGCAGGTGGAGGTGAGAGGCCGGTCGGACAGGATGTGATGTCATCGGTATTACAGGACGTTCACTGAATCTGCTTCAATAATATGAAGGAATATTGTGATAAGTGGCTCTTATGCAGCATTCAGACCAAACGCGAATTTAACCCTCGCGCTGAAATAACTACAACATGAATTTATTTATTTATTTATTTTTTAATTATTGAATGAATTTTGTTGTCTTCAGCTCCCAGAGATCCACACCAACAGCTGCGATAACATCAGTCAGTTCTCAGTGGACAGTATCACCAGCCTGGAGAGCAAAGAGCCGGTGTTCATCGCTGCTGGAGACATCAGGTCAGTACACACTGTACACAGTACATGTAGTACAGACCACAGTACATGTAGTACAGACCACAGTACATGTAGTACAGACCACAGTACATGTAGTACAGACCACAGTACATGTAGTACAGACCACAGTACATGTAGTACACACACAGTACATGTAGTACACACACAGTACATGTAGTACAGACCACAGTACATGTAGTACAGACCACAGTACATGTAGTACACACACAGTACATGTAGTACAGACCACAGTACATGTAGTACAGACCACAGTACATGTAGTACAGACCACAGTACATGTAGTACAGACCACAGTACATGTAGTACAGACCACAGTACATGTAGTACAGACCACAGTACATGTAGTACAGACCACAGTACATGTAGTACACACCTCCTGTTGGAGGTTAGCCAGTAATGTTCACACACATTCGGAGTTGATCAAATAGTTCAGTTTTCTGTTCCACAGCACCGACTGACGTTTTGATTCTAAAACCTGAAAAAGAATCTGGCTACTGGCTCGATGAGGATCTGAGTCCACAGACGGACGTTTCTTTAATCCACAAACGTTACAGCACTCAAACACTTACAGAGGATTTAATCTTTGACGCTCATCAGACTTCCTGTCTGTTTGACCAGCTGTCAGACTCACTAACAGTCGGTGAATCTGATCTACGTGATCAGGATCAGATTCTCAAACGCACCCAGCGACAAAGTCAGTCAGCTTGTAGTATTTTCCGTCAGATTAGTAATGAGTAGAAGAATCTGCGTCTAACCAAACAGTAGGTAACGTGACGCTGTCCTCTGCATGTTTTAGGCGGCGTCTGTCGGAGCAGCTGGCTCAGGCGCCTACCACCTTTAGACGGGACCCCGAGGACCCGTCAGCTGTGGCCCTGAAGGAGCCCTGGGAGGAGAAGGTCCGGTAGGTGGAGCTCAGGGTGTATTTGAAACTGCCTATTTCTGTGTTTCTGACTGTATAATTCCAACGATGTGTTTCTGACTGTATATTTCCAGCCTGTTCTCATCTCAGGGCGTCGTATACCGACCGAAACAGGGGCGTTTCATACGGACGCTGAAGGGTACCTTTAGCATAAAATCCTTACGCTTTGTCACGCTGTCTGAAAGCGTCAGTTATGACGCATTGAGATGAGGATGTGTGAATATCTGTGTGTTTCCGAGGGTGTATTTCTGACTGTATATTTCTGACAATCTGTTTCTGACTGTATATTTCTGACAATCTGTTTCTGACTGTATATTTCTGACAATCTGTTTCTGACTGTATATTTCTGACAATCTGTTTCTGACTGTATATTTCTGACAATCTGTTTCTGACTGTATATTTCTGACAATCTGTTTCTGACTGTATATTTCTGACAATCTGTTTCTGACTGTATATTTCTGACAATCTGTTTCTGACTGTATATTTCCGACGGTATATTTCCGACGGTATATTTCCGACTGTGTATTACTGACGGCATATTTTTGACTATATTTCCAACGGTGTATTACTGACGGTATATTTTTGACGGTGTATTACTGACTGTATATTTCTGACTGTTTTTTTCCGACGGTGTATTTCCAACAGTGTATTACTGACTCTATATTTCCAACGGTATATTTCCGACGGTGTATTACTGACGGCATATTTTTGACTCTATATTTCCAACGGTATATTTCCGACGGTGTATTACTGACGGCATATTTTTGACTCTATATTTCCAACGGTATATTTCCGACGGTGTATTACTGACGGCATATTTTTGACGGTGTATTACTGACTGTATATTTCAGACAGTATATTTCCAACGGTGGATTTCTGACTGCTCTGTGTTTACCTGTAGGAGGATCAGAGAAGGATCTCCTTATGGTCACCTTCCTAACTGGAGGCTGCTGTCTGTTATCGTTAAATGTGGAGATGACCTGAGACAGGAGCTGCTCGCCTTCCAGGTGCTGCAGCAGCTCAAGGTAACCCCGTGACATCACTACTGACTGAGAACTACTGACCAAAATCAGCTCTGCGCTCTTTTACCCTTTCTCCTCTTCCCCATCTTCCTCTTCCTTCAAACCTCTCCTCTCTTCTTCTCTTCCTCTACTTATCTCCACCCTCCTCCTCGTCATCATAATCCTGCTCTTTTTCTTCTTCTGTGTATCCATTTTCCTTCTGTTCTTCTACCTCCTCACTTCCACCTCCTCATCTCAAATCCCTCCTTCACTGCTCTTTTTTTCTCCTTCCTCATGTTTCTCCCTTTCCCTCCTCCTAGTCCTTCCTCCTTCGGCTTCTCGTTGCAAAGCTTCAATTCAAAGGAAATAAAAGTAGAACTGGAAGTGACTGTTGAGAAAAAGTGAACAACAGAGGCTACACCTCAGTGTTACCTCCTGGTGACTGTTGCAATATGAAAAAGGGTAAGAAAGGTGAAGCAGCTGAGACTGTAGAGCAAGTTGAGTTCAGGTGTGACTCCTGTCTCAGCACAGAGTTACTGCTGAAAAGACAACATTGAGATCAAATACAGCTAAATGGATCAGGTGTTCTTCATGTAAAATCCTTGTCCCCCCCTGCAGTCTATCTGGGAGCAGGAGCGCGTCCCCCTCTGGATAAAGCCCTATAAGATCCTTGTGCTGTCGTCGGACAGCGGGATGATTGAGCCCGTGATGAACGCCGTTTCCCTCCATCAGGTGAAGAAGCAGAGCCAGCTGTCTCTGCTGGACTACTTCCTGCAGGAGCACGGTGCTCCGACCACCGAGGCCTTCCTGTCTGCTCAGCGGAACTTTGTCCAGAGCTGCGCCGGGTACAGCCTCATCTGTTACCTGCTGCAGGTCAAAGACAGGTGAGAGGATGACATCACGTGGTCTCAGCTCCGCCTGCTCACACACCGTTCCTGTTAGCCCTCTCATGTTGTGACCTGTCCTTTCAGGCACAACGGGAACATCCTATTGGATGCTGAGGGTCACATCATCCACATTGACTTCGGCTTCATCCTGTCCAGTTCTCCCAAGAACCTCGGCTTCGAAACATCGGCCTTCAAACTTACCACGGAGTTTGTTGATGTGAGTTCATCTGAAGGTTCTTGTGTTCCTATAGGAAGTTCTAGTGGCAACTGAAGAGGTTCTAGTGTTCCTGTAGGAGGTTCTAGTGGCCATCTAGGACGTTCTAGTGTTCCTGTAGGAGGTTCTAGTGGCCATCGAGGAGGTTCTAGTTTTCCTGTAGGAGGTTCTAGTGGTCATTTAGGAAGTTCTAGCGGTCATCAGTGACTTTCTAGTGTTCATGTAGGAGGTTGTACTGGCCATCGAGGAGGTTCTAGTGTTCCTGTAGGAGGTTCTAGTGGCCATCGAGGACGTTCTCGTGTTCCTGTAGGAGGTTCTAGTGGTCATCGAGGGCGTTCTCGTGTTCCTGTAGGAAGTTGTAGCGGCCATCGAGGGCGTTCTCGTGTTCATGTAGGAAGTTGTAGCGGCCATCGAGGACGTTCTCGTGTTCCTGTAGGAAGTTGTAGCGGCCATCGAGGGCGTTCTCGTGTTCCTGTAGGAAGTTGTAGCGGCCATCGAGGGCGTTCTCGTGTTCCTGTAGGAAGTTGTAGCGGCCATCGAGGGCGTTCTCGTGTTCCTGTAGGAAGTTGTAGCGGCCATCGAGGGCGTTCTCGTGTTCCTGTAGGAAGTTGTAGCGGCCATCGAGGACGTTCTCGTGTTCCTGTAGGAGGTTCTAGTGGTCATCGAGGGCGTTCTCGTGTTCCTGTAGGAAGTTGTAGCGGCCATCGAGGGCGTTCTCGTGTTCATGTAGGAAGTTGTAGCGGCCATCGAGGACGTTCTCGTGTTCCTGTAGGAAGTTGTAGCGGCCATCGAGGGCGTTCTCGTGTTCCTGTAGGAAGTTGTAGCGGCCATCGAGGACGTTCTCGTGTTCCTGTTGGAAGTTGTAGCGGCCATCGAGGACGTTCTCGTGTTCCTGTAGGAAGTTGTAGCGGCCATCGAGGACGTTCTCGTGTTCCTGTAGGAAGTTGTAGCGGCCATCGAGGACGTTCTCGTGTTCCTGTCGGAAGTTGTAGCGGCCATCGAGGACGTTCTCGTGTTCCTGTCGGAAGTTGTAGCGGCCATCGAGGACGTTCTCGTGTTCCTGTCGGAAGTTGTAGCGGCCATCGAGGGCGTTCTCGTGTTCCTGTTGGAAGTTGTAGCGGCCATCGAGGGCGTTCTCGTGTTCCTGTAGGAAGTTGTAGCGGCCATCGAGGGCGTTCTCGTGTTCCTGTAGGAAGTTGTAGCGGCCATCGAGGGCGTTCTCGTGTTCCTGTAGGAAGTTGTAGCGGCCATCGAGGACGTTCTAGTGTTCATGTGCTGTGAGATAACTGTTGTTGTGATTTGGCGCTATATAAATAAAATTGAATTCATGTAGGAGGTTCTAGTGTTCCTGTAGGTGGTTCTAGTGGCAACTGAAGAGGTTCTAGTGTTCCTGTAGGAGGTTCTAGTGGCCATCGAGGAAGTTCTAGTGGCCATCAATGACTTTCTAGTGTTCATGCGCTGTGAGATAACTGTTGTTGTGATTTGGCGCTATATAAATAAAATTGAATTCATGTAGGAGGTTCTAGTGTTCCTGTAGGTGGTTCTAGTGGCAACTGAAGAGGTTCTAGTGTTCCTGTAGGAGGTTCTAGTGGCCATCGAGGAAGTTCTAGTGGCCATCAATGACTTTCTAGTGTTCATGCGCTGTGAGATAACTGTTGTTGTGATTTGGCGCTATATAAATAAAATTGAATTCATGTAGGAGGTTCTAGTGTTCCTGTAGGTGGTTCTAGTGGCAACTGAAGAGGTTCTAGTGTTCCTGTAGGAGGTTCTAGCGGCCAACAATGACTTTCTAGTGTTAAGTGAGATGCGCTGTGAGATAACTGTTGTTGTGATTTGGCGCTATATAAATAAATTTGAATTCATGTAGGAGGTTCTAGTTTTCCTGTAAGAAGTTCTAGCAGCCATCGAGGACTTTCTAGTGTTCCTGTTGGAGGTCCTAGTGGTCACTATGAGTTTGGAGTGGTCTTTTTCAGGTTTCTAGTGGTCATTGAGGAGGTTCTTGTGTTTCTTTAGGAGGTTCTCGTGGCCACAGAGGTTGGCCTGTCACGATAACTTCTTTTGTTGGATGATATATTTTCCCAGCAGTGATATCATTGTCATGTTAGCACCACCGTGTGGCCGCTCATTAATGATTTTACATTTAGGTTAATAACTCGCTGTTCATCTGCGTAAAACAGCGCCGTGTATGCTGCTGCAAGTACATGGTTCTGGTGGAACATGAAGGTTTTTTCAACAGGACTTGTGTGAGAATAAAAATATATTTACTGAAAGTGTGTGTGTGGTTCTCAGGTGATGGGCGGTCCAGACGGCGACATGTTTAACTACTATAAGATGTTGATGCTTCAGGGTCTGATCGCAGCCAGGAAACACATGGACCGGGTCCTGCAGATAGTGGAGATCATGCAGCAAGGTGAGGACGCACACACACACACACACACACACACACACAGACTGGCGTTACCATGACCGTACTGCCGCCCCCCCCGCCAGGTACCCAGCTGCCCTGCTTCCACGGGTCCAGCACCATGCGGGGCCTGAAGGAGCGGTTCCACATGAGTCTGACGGAGGAACAGCTGCAGCTGCTGGTGGACCAGCTGGTGGACGGGTCCATGAGGTCTCTCACCACCAAACTTTACGACGGCTTCCAGTACTTCACCAACGGCATCATGTGACCCGGCGGTGGCGTGTGTGTGCGTGTGTGTGTGTGAGTGTGAATGGAGACTGATGATCCTCCTGCTCTCAGAAGTCGGCGGCAGAGACGATGAGCCTCCTCTGTCCTCCTCTCCGTCTGTCTCTCGTTGTCTTTTTGTTGAAAGAACTTTCTTTGTCTCGTTTGGTTCCAGCTCTTTTTCTTGTTTTTCCATATTTGGGCAGATGTCCCTGATTGGCTGCTCAGCCGGACTCTTGGCCAATCAGAGGAGCAGCCCAGTTTTAGTTTGACATGTGAATAGGTGGACAGTTTTTACAGGTAGAACCTGAAGGAAACGAGTCGGCGTCCAGAAGCTGGAGCCGCGGACTGAAGGACCACTCCGGAGCTTCTCATGTTTTAACTAACTGACTGGAACCAGTTTGTCCTCTGACCCATTAAACTAACCAGTGTCCACCTGCAGGTCCAGCTTCATGTGGTTCATGTGTCTTTACCTCCGACGTTTAAACTGATCAGCAGAGTAGAACTAGTGTTGTACTGCTGGAGTGAAAACTGCGCTCAGAGGAAAGTCCTGTTGTCTGGTTCTTCTGAAGTCCTGTCAGGTTCTCAGGGTTTTAAAACACATCATACTCATAAGATTATTTTTAGATGTTTCAAACCTTTAAGGCTTCAGCGTTTCTTCCAACATTTAGAGGTTCATGTGGGAAAACAACATGAAGGACTACAGAACCCAGCGGCCGGTCCGATCAGGACTACAGAACCCAGCGGCCGGTCCGATCAGGACTACAGAACCCAGCGGCCGGTCTGATCCTGTTGGTGTTTCACAGATTTGTTACGAAGTCTTTATTTTTCATGCTGCGTATTCTTTTTCTTCTTCTGTACGACTGAGTCTCTGCTGCTCTCTCATCATCCAGTTTCCACATAAAGTGCGTCCTACAGGTGCTGAAGTCGTCCTACCTGGTCCTCAGGGGCCCCGTGCAGGTGTGCTCAACATATTAAAGCATGGATTCAGTAGCGGGGGGGTTCTCTGACCAACACGAAGTATTTGCTGGCCCCCAGGTGCTGCTGCTTCACGTTGTAGCCGTGCACCAGGGGCGAGTTCAGCGCCGACACAACGTTGCAAAACGTTTGGGATTGAACTCACCCCTGGTGTCATTGGGTGAAAGAGACCTCGTGTTCTGGTGTTACTGTAGCGCCCCCTGCAGGTAGGACTATTAAATGTCATCAGGCCACGCCTACAAACGTCTGGTTACCAATGACGGAACAGGAAGTGATACCAACCAAGTCGTTTAGTTTGGGGTCATCTAAATGTGGTTGGTCATACGAAGCAAAAACTGTTTCAGCACAGCGAGACAGCGCCGCCATGTGGTGTGACAAACGGTAAATACCATCATAATGGTGAAGCACTGGTCTGTGTACCCACCAGCTGCGTGGCCCCGGTACTCTTCTCTAAGCCGAGCACACAGAACAAGATGCATTAAAAATTAATAAGAAATAAATCATTTAATATTTAATGAAAATTCATCAAATACCGCAGGCCTGACTAAAAGCTTTACTGAAGAGAAAAGTTTCTCGCCTACTCTTCAAAATGGAAATGTTTGGTTGCTTCCTGAACCCAGACAGGGGCCTGACTCCTGACCCCCGGCACCAGCAGCAGCCGTGCATTCTGGGAGCTGTGGTGGGGCAGCAGGGTGTGAGGAGTTCTTTCATATAGGATGGTGCCTGACCGCCCACGAGCCGTGTACTTTAACGTGAATCTGTCCTGTTAAACATCTCTGTCCTCCTGCAGAGCTGCTTCATTTCAGCTTCTATAAAGTTTGATGTGTTTCTGTGTTAACGTAGAAGAAGTTCCTCAGGTTCTCTGTCCAAACCGCACGTTACTGTCACGATACACAGCGAGGTACAGTGAGCCAGGTGGGGGTTCAGGTGTGGCCCTGTACATTAATATGGAAATATTTTTAAATCCAATATAATCATTAAATATGTATTTAAAAGGAATAAATCATCAAACAGCAGGACAGGAAGATGGCTGAAACTGAGGAAACTGAGTCCTGGAGAAACCAGATCAGTTTGTGTTTCTGATCCTGGTTCCTCAATCAAGTTACCTGACAGGTAATATTTAGTTTACACACTCACTTCAACCTGTAAATAAATATTTAGTTTTAGTCCTTTAAAACACAAACTGTCGATAATCGATGGAACTTTATTAATCAGGCAGCTGATGGAAACAAACATGTTTGTTCTTACAGATAAAATAAAGAGATGTTCAAAGTAAAAATCCATAAAATAAAGATCAATGATTGTTGATCACTTCCTGTCCAGCTGAGAGCGCGTGATCCTGATGGTGGACACGCGGGAGCAGCAGCTCCGTGTCAGCACTACATTACCCAGAGTTCCGCAGGGCGGGAGGAGGCGGGGCTTTACCTGCCCACACCTGCAGAGAGTTGAGAGACTGAAGGAAGAAAAACTGACAGAAACCGGAGCGGGAAGAAAATGTTGGTCCGACCCACACAGTCCGTCTGAGTCACCGAGCCGAACCCACCTGATCCGGACTGAGCCGATCCGGGTTTAGTCCGAGTCCACCTGTATCCCGGATCCACCTGAGACTCCCTGAAGATTTCTCAACATTTACTGAAGCAGGAAGTGAGACAGGAGCCGCAGACATGGTGAGTTTCTCTTAGTACTCCAAACCTCCAGAACGGGTCAGAACTTTAAGGCAGCAGAGAAGCACACTCCGGTCCCGGTGCTGGATCGGGCCAGGTCGTGGTCCCGCAGGGTTCTGGTTTACTGTGAAACTCCCGCAGGAACAGATCTCTGATCAGATCTCTGTTTGTTTTTAACTGAAACTTCCTGAAGTTTGTTTTTGACTTTTTCAAAGAAACAAAGTCAAAGAGAACTTCAGAAATCCTTAATAATCATCAATGATCACTCATCAATAATCAGGGATTAATAATCAATCAGCACTTTGGAAAACGGAATCAATCAGTGAATTAAATCTAAGAAATCTCTAAATACCAAAAGGAAACAAAGTGAATTAAATTAATCAAAAAGACAAAAACAGAAATAAAAAAGATAAGAAACATGTTAAAGTCAAAATGTACAAACAAATAAATAAATAAACAAATTACAATTAAATTAAGAAAAAACAAATAATTCAGATGTATAGCTACCATGGAAACCCTCAGTGACAGCGAGGTTCCTGCAGAACGTTCTGTCTGTTTAGATCATGATGATTTACTTTATGGTGATGTTCAGTGTGAAGGCCGGATTATGGCCCCCGGGGCTCCTGAGGGGCCACACAAATGTACTAAACTAAACTCTGTGGCCTCTTAAAGAGACATTTTCAAATCTGAATCATTAGTTTGTTCACAGTGTAATAAAGTACTACAATAGTACTAGAGTAGTACTCTGCAGGACTGACAGTACATGAACACTGCACAGGGAGCAGAGGTGTGTTTTCTAGGTGGGGCATCAACAGGGGCCCTAAACAAAAAGAGATCTGCGTTAAAGCTGCAGCTGATGATCGAGTGATCGACGAATCGTTCAGGAGACAAAGTGATTTATTGACGACTTGTTGCAGCTCAGAATGTTTCATCCTGTCGTTTATTTATAAACACACACACACACACACACACACACACACACACACACAGCTGACTGGTCTGATCTGATCTCCCTCCTGAATTCCCAGCATTCCTCAGTCCTGTGGGATCTTGTTTAGGAGCGACGCCTCGACACGCAGCGCTGTGTGTGTCTGTGTGTCTGTGTGTGTCTGTGTGTGTGGAGAAATACTCTGTTCAAAATTACTTAGGTATTAAAGTATTAGCATCAAAATACCCTAAAAGTAAAATATTAAGTATTTATTTGCATATTTTTTTGGATTGTAATTATTGTCATGAAGATGGCCTCTGCGCTGCGTTTTGAGTTCAACGAAACAAATTTAATTCCCACTTTTCTCACGTCGTCAGTGGAACTATTTGTTCATGCAGCAAAGCGCCTGAGGAGCAGGAAACGTGCCGCGGCGCTCGTGCGTCTCCGTCGGCGTGGACTCCGTACACCGCTGCCGGGAATATTTCTCTCCAACCTGCTCTCACTGTGCAACAAACCAGTGGGGAAAAACAGAGACAGTAAAATGTCCGACCAGAGAGGATTCTGGATCACAGCTGCACCACAATAAGCAGAGACTAGAGACACGCGATGGTCCACCTGATTCCTGCAGGCAGAAACTCTGTAAACCTGCAGTGAGGACTTCACAGCAGTGGACCAGTGAGGCTTTAGAGGACCTTCAGGCGGGATTTGGACTGAGACGTGGCTGTGACGTCCTACATCAGCTTCTGTGAGGACAGACCCCGGTTCACCACAGACTCTGGTTCGCTAAGGCAGATCCCGGTTCACAGCTAAGGATGGAGGAGGGGCCGGTGTTTAGAAGTGGAGACCAGACCAGAATGGCTGTACCCGGCCAGCGACTCTGCTTCTGTCTGGAGGGGCTCAGACAGACCACCAACTACAAACCCAAAGCCTCCCACCCCATTAATGACTCTCACCTGGCCAACGTGCTGAACCAGTTCTACTGTTGCTTTGAATGACAATGGGACAGACATGACTCCATCCCCCGTGACTCCATTGATCAGCAGCAGTTCACCTCCCCAACCTCGGCAGGGTCCAGAAGCCTTCAACAACTCCCCACCCCAGAGTCTGTCTCCATTCTCGGGAGGGGCCTCAACTGTTCAGGAGGCAGAACTCTCGCCAAGCAGTTGGGCCGGACTCTGTCTCACCATCCACCCTGAACCAGTCTCTAGTCAGCACTGTGGAGTCCTTCTACTTCCTGGGCACCATTATCTCTCAGGACCTGAACATCACCTCCCTCACCAAGAAGGTCCAGCAGAGGATGTACTTCATGCTACGGCTGCAGAAGTTCAACCAGCTAAAGTCAGTTATAGTGGACTTCTACACCGCCATCACCATCTGGTACGCTGCTGCCAGGGACAAGGTCAGGGTGCAATCTACCATCCCTCAGGACCTGTACGCCTCCACAAACTGATCTGGTATAAATTTATACTTTAAGCAATAATAAATCAGGTGTTTAAATGTGGAGGACAGAAACCAGGTACAGAGCTGAGATCTGGTTCTTCCAGTCTGTATCAAAAAAAACAAAACAAAAGTAAGTATGTTGTAAGTATATTTCAGATGTAAACACGAGGGATATAACATGGCAAGAAACTTCTGTTTCTACACCAATAAGATCTGAAAGTTCATTAGTGAGCTTTTGTTGATTCTGGAGTAAAAAGGAAGAAAACAGTTAAGGAAGGAATTAAAGACAGAGTTTTATTTTTATTACACAGAAAGAAATGACTGCATCATCTGCATATAGGTTAAAGCACAATCCAATATTGATCAGTTCTTGTTGTCTTCAGGGACCTGGTCTTCAGACGTGGTTTAACTAATCCAGACTAACAAATTGTTTTTAGGCTCAAAAAGTCTTCTTATCCAGGTGATTTATTACAAATAAATATTATTATTATTATTATTATTATTTCCGTCACAAGTTCATCTTTGAAAAAACAGAACGCTCTTATTTTGAAATTAAAGCTGAGTGCTGATCATGTGATTGGCTGACGTGTTACTATGGTTACAGTCATGACTCCAGGTGAGCTACATTCAGAGGTGATGATCCAGTCCTGACCCTCTCTGTCTTTATGCCCCGCCCCCAGGGTAGTAAGGAGCGATACCATTGGCAGGCTCAGAACGTGAAGGTGAGCGGGGTGGACGACATGGTGCTGCTGTCCAAGATCAACGAGGACGCCATCACAGACAACCTGAAGAAGAGATTCATGGACGACTTCATCTTTGTATCCTTATACAGTACTAGAGAAAGTACTCAGAAGTTTTATATACTGCATTAAAAATGTTTAAGTAAAAGTACAAAAGTATTAGCATCAAAGTTTAGTTAAAGTAAAAGTACTCCTTTGTACAAACTCGTTATAAATATTTACACCCACTGACTGTAGGTGGTGCTGTTGTTACTGTGACTTCCTGTTTCCACAGACGGTTGCTCCTGATTGGCCAGGGCTGCAGGTGTTTCCTGGCAGCAGTTTCAGTTTTTACTGTTCGACCTGATTCAGTGGATCCAGTTAGTCGTTACTGAGAGCTCAGGGAGACTAAAGGGCTCATGAGGAGCTGCAGCAGCTCAGAGTTCTGGAACTGGTGGTTCTGATGGTGGTGGTTCTAGTTGTGGTCCTTGACCTGGTTCTTCCTTTTCAGACCTACATCGGGTCCGTTCTGATCTCTGTGAATCCTTTCAAACAGCTTCCATATTTCACTGACAGAGAGGTGGAGCTCTACCAGGGAGCGGTGAGACACACACTGGATGACCTTAATCTAAAGTAACCTGACCCTAACCATGGTTCCAATTATTGGGGGGCTTGGACCCCCCAGAAGAGGCAACAGTTCAGGGGTCTTTCTTACCTGCCACTGTAAATATTACAATATATTTCCTGTACTCTTGCCTTATATTCAAGAATGTTAATATTAAAATTAAATATTAAAAAAGGACCGTACCGTTTCCTAACCTTGATGACCGTCTGTCTGCCCGCATCGCTCGCAGGCAGCTGCTCCGTTCAGTCCACCACACTAATGCAGGTTAATGTCAGCAGTTAGCTGCCTAGCTTCTTTAATACACTTCACTTTCCCACCTTCAGAGCATTTCTTTTACTGAAAATGAGCTGGGTGATGTTAGCTAGCTGAGAGCCCACCCTCTCATTTCATTACCACTATTTAATTTGTCAGCCAACACTGGTGCTCAGGCGAGAGCAGTGAAACTGAGGATTAGTTATTGTAGATACACATTTTGACATCAATACAGAGTTTATTGTAAGTCTTTTGGGAGTCTTTGGTTCTGTAAGTCTTTCTACAACAAGCATGATGTTTGTTTTCACTCTGGAATTCAGGAGTTTTACCTGCCCAGGTAAATGTTAAAATGGAGCCGGTGTAGACCGTCTCTGTTTAATATTATTTACAGAGACCCACAAACTCCCCAACAGTGTAACATGTAGAGCCTCCTGCTCTACTGAACCCAGATTACATTTCACTCACAGTCAACGTGAGCAGGAGGGAAGGAGCGATTCGCTAAGAAACAGTTACAACTTCAACTGTTGAAATGATAAGACTTAGGAATTACAGAAAATGCAGACTGCATCGTAACACGTATGTAATGTATTGATATGTTTCCCCTCTTCTCCTCCCAGGCTCAGTACGAGAACCCCCCCCACATCTACGCGCTGGCCGACACCATGTACAGAAACATGATGATTGACAACGAGAACCAGTGTGTCATCATCAGGTAGGCGGGGCTTTGTCTTGCTTCGGTCTTCAGTGTTTCTCTACAAGATTAAACATTCGTAAATAATCAAACACCTGTAGATATGAATTATTATCAGAGGCTGGACGAGCAGGAAGTGAGGTCAGCAGGTAACTTCAGGGTTTCAGACCCACGAGGGCGGTTCACTTCTGAGTGCTGAGCGGCTAACCTGTTCCAGAGCCCCGCCTACTGACCAATCAGCTCTCTTGGAAGATGACATCAGCATCTGTAGGAGATCCCGTAGACAGTTTTCTACTTCCTGTTTGTCTCAGATTACAGTTTGTAAAATCTGCCGCTCTGCTGCCAGCAGACTGTCCTCGTCTGTGATTGGCCGTCTGTGACGTGAACACGCTCTTGGCTGAATTATTGATAACCAGCGTCATGTGACTGCTGAGCCTGATTGATCGTTGGAGAAGGTGAACTTCGCAGTACAGGCGTCTGATATCAAACCTGAGCCCCGCCCACTTCAGAGAGCTCAGAGGAAAAACTGACAACTCGTCTGTTGACGTTTCAGTTGGTTCATTTCATCGCTGTGCGTCTCGCTTATAAACAATCGCTGTGTCCGAAATCCCCGCTCATCCGCTCCTCGCCACCCCCCCGTAGGGAGCTGTATGTAGAGCACTACACAGTGAGCTCCTCGCATTATTAAAACAACACTTTCGGACACCACTCCGATCTTTATTTTGGCACTCTTAATTACATCAGTGCCTTTGGACAATCAGTTTTTTCTATCAGTGCAATGCATGATGGTATATACGACTTGATTAGTGACCGTCGGTTGTACACTGCTTTCCAAAATGCATTCTGGGATACATTGAGTGGGCTACGGGTGAGTTGAGACACATGGTGCGTTCCATTTGACATGGGAAGTCGGAATTTCCGAGTTCCCAGTTGGAACTTTCAACTTGAAAGCCCCCTGAAGTCGGATTTCCGACTCGGGAAGTCGGGAGAACCGCACTACCCCGACTTCGTGATCCAAGATGGCTGCCGGGGTATCAACAGTTAGAGATTAGCACGTCTGTGTACTTGTGACTTGTGACAGCTGTCTGTGGACGTGTTGCTACAGTCTTTAGTGTGAGTAAATACCACACAATGCGTTTTTTTAATCAACTGATATCAATAGCTAACCTGGCTAGTTGTAAACAAACAGCTGGTCAGGTTTTCCAACTTGTTAACTGGAACGCCGTAAACTCGGGTGTGACATCATTCCCAGCTCCGACCTCCGACTTCCGAGGTAAATGGACCACGGTAACAGCCTGTATCTGTAACTTAATGTGCACTGTCCCTTTTAAATAAACCAACACACGAACAGATCAGTCATTCTCAGGAAGAAGTTGTTTGTTTAATACTGACGAGCTCGTAGAGGACGACCGGTGAACAGGTTTTTAACTTTATAAAGTTGTAATAATCTGTTTCCTGTCGGTCAGCGGTGAGAGCGGAGCTGGAAAAACAGTCGCTGCCAAATACATCATGAGCTACGTGTCCAAAGTGTCCGGAGGTGGAGACAAAGTCCAGGTCAGTACACAGAGGACCACAGAGGTACTTTAGGTGTTGGAATCCGAGTCAGAATGAAATATTTGGATCAATACTTCACTGTTACCGTTGTTACTGCTGCTGATGCTGGTGTGTTTGTGCGCAGCATGTTAAAGACATCATCCTGCAGTCCAATCCGCTGCTGGAGGCTTTCGGAAATGCCAAGACCGTCCGCAACAACAACTCCAGCAGATTTGTGAGAATAAATATACTTTCTAAAGTGGATCACCTGAGAATTCTTGTTTCACAGACTGACCCGACGTCCTGGTTCTGACAGACCTGGCTTACACAGAGTAGCCATGATTCTGAGGTTTCCCTACAGAACTATAAGCTGGAACAGGCTCTGCAGTTTAAAATACCTTCTTGCTTTGCTGCTGAAGATGCTCTCTTTACTCTGAAAGTAGTCCTGAAGAACCAAATAGAACCGAGGACTGCATGTTCCCCCTGAAGTTTAAATATCTGCATCAGAAAGCTCGCTTTAAAGATTTTCTTTAAACATTACACTATAGTACTACATATAGTACTACATGTACACACTGTGCTCCTCCTGTCAGGGTAAATACTTCGAGATCCAGTTCAGTCGAGGAGGCGCTCCTGATGGAGGGAAAATCTCCAACTTCCTGTTGGAGAAGAGTCGAGTCGTTTCACAGAATCCTGGAGAGAGAAGCTTCCACATCTACTACCAGGTACTGCAAAATATACTGCCAATTATACTACAGGTAATAAACGCACCTGACCTCTGTGACCTTTGACCTCTGTCCTCAGCTGTTGGGAGGGGCGACTGCAGAGCAGAGGGAGAACCTCGGGGTCACGACCCCCGACTACTATTACTACCTCAACCAATCAGGAACTTACACTGTGGAGGACATGAACGACAAGAAGGAGTTCTCTGATACCATGGTCTGCACCTGTCTGTCTGCACCTGTCTGTCTGCACCTGTCTGCGTCTGTCTGTCTGCACCTGTCTGTGTCTGTCTGTCTGCACCTGTCTGTCTGCACCTGTCTGTCTGCACCTGTCTGCGTCTGTCTGTCTGCGTCTGTCTGCGTCTGTCTGTCTGCACCTGTCTGTCTGCACCTGTCTGTCTGTCTCTCTGCGTCTGTCTGTGTCTGTCTGTCTGCGTCTGTCTGTCTGTCTGTCTGCGTCTGTCTGCGTCTGCGTCTGTCTGTCTGCGTCTGTCTGTCTCTGCGTCTGTCTGTCTCTGCGTCTGTCTGTCTCTGCGTCTGTCTGTCTGCGTCTGTCTGTCTCTGCGTCTGTCTGTCTCTGCGTCTGTCTGCGTCTGTCTGTCTGTGTCTGCGTCTGTCTGTCTCTGCGTCTGTCTGTCTGTGTCTGCGTCTGTCTGTGTCTGCGTCTGTCTGTCTCTGCGTCTGTCTGTCTCTGCGTCTGTCTGTCTCTGCGTCTGTCTGTCTCTGCGTCTGTCTGTCTGCGTCTGTCTGTCTCTGCGTCTGTCTGTCTGCGTCTGTCTGTCTCTGCGTCTGTCTGTCTCTGCGTCTGTCTGTCTCTGCGTCTGTCTGCGTCTGTCTGTCTGTCTGCGTCTGTCTGTCTGCGTCTGTCTGCGTCTGTCTGTCTGCGTCTGTCTGCGTCTGTCTGTCTCTCTGCACCTGTCTGTGTCTGTCTGTCTGCGTCTGTCTGTGTCTGTCTGTCTGTGTCTGTCTGTGTCTGTCTGCGTCTGTCTGCGTCTGTCTGCGTCTGTCTGTCTGTCTGTCTGTCTGCGTCTGTCTGTCTGCGTCTGTCTGCGTCTGTCTGTCTCTCTGCACCTGTCTGTGTCTGTCTGTCTGCGTCTGTCTGTGTCTGTCTGTCTGTGTCTGTCTGTGTCTGTCTGCGTCTGTCTGCGTCTGTCTGCGTCTGTCTGTCTGTCTGTCTGTCTGTCTGCGTCTGTCTGTCTCTCTGCGTCTGTCTGCGTCTGTCTGCGTCTGTCTGTCTGTCTGTCTGTCTGTCTGTCTGTCTGTCTGCGTCTGTCTGTCTGCGTCTGCGTCTGTCTGTCTGCGTCTGTCTGCGTCTGTCTGTCTGCGTCTGTCTGCACCTGTCTGTGTCTGTCTGTCTGCGTCTGTCTGTGTCTGTCTGTCTGCGTCTGTCTGTGTCTGTCTGTCTGTGTCTGTCTGTGTCTGTCTGTGTCTGTCTGCGTCTGTCTGCGTCTGTCTGCGTCTGTCTGTGTCTGTCTGCGTCTGTCTGTCTGTCTGTCTGTCTGCGTCTGTCTGTCTCTCTGCGTCTGTCTGTGTCTGTCTGTCTGCGTCTGTCTGTCTGTCTGTCTGTCTGTCTGTCTGCGTCTGTCTGCGTCTGCGTCTGTCTGTCTGCGTCTGTCTGTCTGTGTCTGCGTCTGTCTGTGTCTGTCTGTCTGCGTCTGTCTGCACCTGTCTGTCTGTGTCTGCGTCTGTCTGTGTCTGCCTGTCTGTGTCTGCGTCTGTCTGTCTCTGCGTCTGTCTGCACCTGTCTGTCTGTGTCTGCGTCTGTCTGTGTCTGCCTGTCTGTGTCTGCGTCTGTCTGTCTCTGCGTCTGTCTGTCTGCGTCTGTCTGTCTGCGTCTGTCTGTCTGTCTGTCTGTCTGTCTGCACCTGTCTTGTCTGCAGCTGTCTCTACCTGTCTCTACCTGTCTGTCTCTCAGGGGGCGATGTCAGTAGTGGGTCTCTCGGTGGAGGATCAGGATTCAGTTCTTCAGCTGGTTGCAGGAATTCTTCATCTGGGAAACATCAGCTTCAGAGAGGAAAACAACTACGCAGTGGTCGAAAGCCAGGACTGTAAGATACTACAGTACTCAGTACACACTACAAATACTACACACTAAACACACAGGGTAATGATGTGGTGAAGAAGTTCAGGTTCATGCAGGTGTTCTAAAAATGACAGGAAGTTAGTAGGAGTTGCTCCACAAAGGTACAGACGTATCCCTCCGCCACAGCCCAGAAAAGGTACAGAAAGAGCAAACTAAACAGACTGAAGCTTTGGGTGATCCTTGTGGGTCCTGATCCTTGTGGGTCCTGATCCTTGTGGGTCCTGATCCTTGTGGGTCCTGATCCTATTGTCACTGTTGGTGAAACTGTCCTTGTCTTCCTGTCAGTCCTGGCGTTCCCGTCCTTCCTGTTGGGGATCTCTCAGGACGGCCTCTGCAGTAAACTGACCAGCAGGATTATGGACAGTAAGTGGGGCGGGAAAACCGAGTCCATCTCCGTCACCCTGAACACGGAGCAGGCCTGTTTCTCCAGAGATGCCCTGTCCAAAGCTCTGTACACCCGACTCTTCGACTTCCTCGTTGACGTCAGTCCACATCTGCACCCCACACGCCTTCATTTGATCTCTGGCTTCAGGTGGTTCTGTACTGATTCTGTTCTGTGTGTGACAGTGTGTTAATAAAGCCATGCAGAAGGACCAGGAGGAGCTCAACATTGGCGTCCTCGACATCTACGGCTTCGAGATCTTCCAGGTATAAATACACACAGGACCCTCACTGACACAGTACATCTCTAACCATGAACAGAAACCAGATCCTAATCCCTAATAACACATCTGAACCACGTTTTAGTACAGCCTGTAATTTACCTCATAAAGACAGAACTACAAGCACAAGATGCACAAATAAATACCAGCTAGTCAGAACTCAAAGTTCCCACACTGTGTGAGACACTGAAGCTACACCTGAACAGGTGGGAGGCACAGACAGTTCAAGCTTGTATAACAGTGTAAAGTAGTGAGCGTGCAGCTTGTAGAACAGTGTAAATCTGCTGTCCCCTCAAAATAACACATCACACAGCCGTTAATGTCTAAACTGCTGGCAACAAAAGTGAGGACATGTCTAAGTGAAAATGTCCACATTGGGCCCAAAGTGTCAATATTTTGTGGGGCCAACATTATTTTCCAGCGCTGCCTTAACGCTCTTGGGCCTGGAGCTCACCAGAGCTTCACAGGTTGCCTCTGGAGTCCTCTTCCACTCCTCCATGACGACATCACGGAGCTCGTGGATGTTGGAGACCTTACGCTCCTCCACCTTCCTGGACTCTGGTCCACCATTAGGAAACGAGGGGGACTCTGGTAAACCATCTAGTGTTCGGAGAAATCAGAAGTGGCCTTCATGGAAGACTTGCAGCCAAAAAGCCTCCGACATCGAAACAAGGCTGAGACTCAGCTGTGCAGGAAACACGGGAACTGGGCGCAGGAGTTCTGAACTGATGAGTCAGCGTGAAAGTTCTGGCTGCAGGTTGTTCTCTGAAGGGCTGGAGAGCAGAATAAGAACGAGAGTCTGCAGGCAGCATAAAGCATGCAGACTCCTGCAGGTTTGGGATTTGGTTAGAATGAACGGTCTCCTCAATGCTGAGAAGTACAGGCAGATAATTACCCATCATGCAGTTCCATCAGGGAGGCCTTATTGCAGATTGATCAGTGTCGGTCGGTCGATTGATTCTTCTGTTTTTTCCAGCGAAACGGCTTCGAGCAGTTCTGCATCAACTTTGTCAACGAGAAGCTGCAGCAGATTTTCATTGAGCTCACGCTGAAGGCAGAACAGGTGACACGCCATGACACACGCCATGACATCACCAAGTTACACCTTCTAGTCTTTCTTTTAATTCGGTTATTTCTGAGACCCTACTCTGGTTGTTTTTTCCTTTCGTTGTTGATGGTCTGTACTTCCTGTCTGCAGGTTCTTCTCTCTGAGCCTCACCTGTCCTTCTGAATCTGTCCTTCTGTCTCTGCAGGAAGAATATGTTCAGGAGGGGATCAAATGGACCCCCATCGAGTACTTCAACAACAAAGTGGTCTGTGACCTCATCGAGTCCAAACTGGTGAGTCAGGAGTGTCGGGCAGTAATATTATTACTTTCCCCAGCAAGTAGTGGTGTGCGGGATTAATATTTCCAGAACAGTAATAATATTGGTTACTAATCCAAGTAACACTGCTTTACTGCGTCAGCACAGACCTCACGGCCGATACTGTCCTGCATCATCTGGTTTCAGTCTGGCTGCTTGTTGACTCCTATGGTTCACTATTGTTCCAGTAAACTGGATTCATTTCTAAAATGAACTGCTGAACAGGCTGCTGTCACTTTTCAGGAAGGGGCAGGGCGGGGGGGTAGTGAAGGTCGTATACTAACGTGATAAGTAATATTTGTACCTGTTGAGGGAGTAATTTATCACAGTTCCAGAGTAACTTGCCCAACACTATATAAAAGCCATCAGACATGCAGCAGTCGGTAAACTGAAAGACATCAGGCTGAGTGAGCGTGCTGGCAGCGTTCAGCTTCTCCTTTTAACTGAACTAAACCGTTAAATAACTAACAAAGAAGATGAACACAAAGTCAAATGTAAAACAAAAGCTTCAGGAAACAAGATGTTGGTTTTAATGTTATGGAACTGCTACGACGCAACAATAAAATCTCTTTTTTAGTTTTTTATAATGTTGCCATAAATGAGCTGATGAAATGTGCCGCGTTCTTCTTCCTCTGTGGGTTTATTGGCTGAGTCAGGCACATCCTTCAGCCTTTGGTCAGTCAGAGCTCCTTTATCTGGGAACTCCTGTCAACATCATGTCTGTGGTCGTTTCCCAGAATCCCCCGGGGGTTATGAGCATCCTGGACGATGTGTGCGCCACTATGCACGCTAAAGGTGAAGGAGCGGATCAGACGCTGCTGCAGAAGCTTCAGGGACAGATCGGATCCCACGAACACTTCAGCAGCTGGAACAAAGGATTCATCATCCACCACTATGCAGGGAAGGTACGCAGGACACCTGGCTACCTGTTCTCCACCCGTCCGTCTGTCTATGTTCTCCACCCGTCCGTCTGTCTATGTTCTCCACCCGTCCGTCTGTCTATGTTCTCCACCCGTCTGTCTGTCTATAATCTCCAGCTGTCTATAAACTCCACCCGTCTGTCTATAATCTCCACCTGTCCGTTTGTTCATGTACTCCACCCGTCCGTCTGTCTATAATCTCCACCCGTCCGTCTGTCTATAATCTCCACCCGTCCGTCTATCTATAATCTCCACCCGTCCGTCTATCTATAATCTCCACCCGTCCGTCTGTCTATAAACTCCACCTGTCCGTTTGTTCATGTACTCCACCCGTCCGTCTGTCTATAATCTCCAGCTGTCTATAAACTCCACCCGTCTGTCTATAATCTCCACCCGTCTGTTCATAAACTCCACCCGTCTGTTCATAAACTCCACCTGTCCGTCTGTCTATAAACTCCACCCGTCTGTCTATAATCTCCACCCGTCCGTCCAGGTGTCGTATGATGCCAGCGGTTTCTGTGAGAGGAACAGAGACGTGTTGTTTAACGACATCATCGAGCTGATGCAGAGCAGCGAGTTGTAAGTACTCAGATTTGTGTGTGTGTGTGAGATGACCTCACAATGACCTCACATTGACCCCGTTTGTGGTGTGTTTGTTGTCAGTCCGTTCATCAAAGCTCTGTTCCCTGAGAACCTGGAGGCCGAGAAGAGAGGGCGTCCGAGCACCGCCAGCAGTAAGATCAAGGTGAGAGAGACAGCGGCCGCCTTGCTCCCGGGGGGGTTTAATGACATGTGACATGGTGAGGTTTTGCAACGCCGGTGAAAGTCAGACAACCTTTCTAACCAGCATGCATCACGTTAAGTCAGCGCTGCATGAGCTTACTTGGCAGAAAGCTGCCATGCTATGTGTGTCCCATCTGCAGTCCTGGGTAGGTCGACACAAACACTAATACAATTTATACAAATATAGTTCAAAATACATTAAATACTTAAATCAGTCATAGACCCAAATATACATACAAATATCAGCCATTCCACCCTACACTATGCAAGATTTCTAATAAAATACAGAAACTGTGTCTGCTAACAGGACAGCCATTTTATTTCAGGCTAGCTTGTGCTAGCATGTTACCAGCTAGATAGCATGTTATTGGTTAGCAAGCACCTGTTTCATGAAGACAGTGTTATGACCTGGTTCAAAAGGCCACAACAAAAGGGAGACACACCAGGGCAGAAGTTGATTAAACCAAAATTAACCAAATTAAGGCTGGTGCCAAAGTAAAGGTGAACAAGTGAACATTGTGGTTTCAGTCAGAGCAGGATGATGGATGGAAAATGTGCAAGAAATAACTATCAACTACAACAACATGTCCAGAAACCAAGGCGAAACCTGTGGAGGGAAACAGATGGTAGCAAGTTAACAGAGAGGTCCGTCCGTCCTCAGCCCAGCAGCGACCTCAGCAGAATGAGAAGAGTTACAAACAGCCTACAGGGCAGTTAGCCCAGGTGCCCAGAGTTACCACAATCAGCTCTTCCTCTACAAGGAAGAGAGAGAGGCCACATCCACACATGACCCCACAGGGCGTCACAACACACAAATGAATTTTCCTGTGAGTTTTTATTAATGTTAAGTACAATTTTAAGATAACAGGAACATTTAGAGCCTGAGCTGGTTTGCAACATCCCATCGAGGGCTGTTTTTGGTTTGAACAGCACTTTATTTCAGCCCTGATTTACAGACTGAAACACTGCCGGCTCTCCGGTACACCAGGTAACTCTACCAGCAGGTGAAAACGTCCCACCCCTCCCTTTTAGGTACAAGCCAACAGTCTGGTCCAGACTCTGATGAAGTGCACCCCCCACTACATCCGCTGCATCAAACCCAACGAGACCAAACGTCCCCGGGACTGGGAGGAGAACCGGGTGAAACACCAGGTGGAGTACCTAGGACTCCGAGAGAACATCAGAGTCCGCCGGGCCGGATACGCCTATAGACGGGTCTTCAAAAAGTTCCTGCAGAGGTCAGAGGTCACTCACAGGGTAAGATCCCTTAGACTGTCCTGCTGCTTCGAACATGCTAACACGGGCCTGTGTGCTGCAGGTATGCCATCCTGACAAAGGACACCTGGCCTCAGTGGAGGGGCGAAGAGCGAAAGGGAGTCCTGCTCCTCCTGAACTCTGTCAACATGGACCAGGACCAATTCCAGCTGGGCAAGACCAAAGTCTTCATCAAAGCGCCAGAGTCGGTACGAAATATTCACACACAGGAAGGACAGCTCAGGAAGTGGTTTATCCTGCTGGAAACTTTCAAAGTAAAGTTTCCTGCTAACAGTAACTGTTATCAGAAACACTGAGACTGAGACTCAGAGTTTGTGAACCAGAACCTCAAGAGAACTTTGGTCTGGCCAAACTGCACTACAGCTGTTGAGTTGTAGAGTTCTGTTTCTAAGGACGTGGCATTCTGGGTAGTGGAGTTCCAAGAAGCCCTCAGTCCACTCAGCCTGTCAGGGTCTGTCTGTGTCTTGTCTGATGTTTTTTCCTCTCTGCAGCTGTTCTTGTTGGAGGAGATGAGGGAGAGGAAGTATAACGGTTACGCTCGGGTCATCCAGAAGGCGTGGCGTAAACACATCGCAGTCCGCAAGTACGTCAAGATGAGGGAGGAAGGTAAGACCGTCTTCCACGATTGGGTTAAGGAAGAACTACATTTTGCTTGTGTTTGTGTCTTGGACAGTATGTCTTCCTCTCTACAAAGTGACTTTCTGTTTTTTGCAGCCTCTGACGTCCTGCTGAACAAGAAGGAGCGCCGCAGAAACAGCATCAACAGGAACTTTGTGGGCGACTACATCGGGACGGACAACCATCCAGAGATCAGACAGTTTGTTGGCCGCCGAGAGAGGATCGACTTTGCCGACGTCGTGGTGAAATTTGACCGAAGATTCAAGGTAAAAACTACAGAAAGAAACTACATTTCCACAAAGTCTGTCTGATGCTTTGACCCAGTTTGAACGCCCCCCTTCCTCCTCCAAGGTGTTCATGTAGTCTTTAGGATAGTCTGTGAAGTCTCACAGAAATGTTATCAGATTTCTGGGGCAAGGTCATACAACATAGTTTAATTTTAATTTATAGTTATTGAGCCAATTGTTTGATTACCTGGGCAAGGACAAACAGGTAAATCAAGACCCTGGTAC
Source organism: Micropterus salmoides (assembly GCF_014851395.1). Classification (NCBI taxonomy): domain Eukaryota; kingdom Metazoa; phylum Chordata; class Actinopteri; order Centrarchiformes; family Centrarchidae; genus Micropterus; species Micropterus salmoides. Next base: position 36,300,866 of record NW_024040152.1, read on the forward strand.
TGCTTAAGGGAATAGTTGTGGATAAATCCTCTAGTGATGGCACCTCAGTCCGATCTATCTCAGAGAATCCAGTGTAGGAGAAGGAAAATACTGCAGCTTTGCCCCGTGGTATCCCTGTGACAGGAGGTGGGCTCTGCAGAACTTGGACTCCAACGCTCAAATACCGTCTGCAGGAAAAGATTGAAGAGGAGCCCAAGAGGCACAAGTAGGCTTCTGGTGGTGATGATGGCAATACAGGTCAGCTAGGACTCAGCAGCTTCACCACCGTTCAGTTAGATTAATACAGGAAGGAGGTGTGGGGAAGCATCAATGAGGCTCAGAACAGTGTGATAGTAAGCAGAGACTAGGTGGAGTGTGCTGGAGTGGAAGCTTCCATGGTTTGGTAAAAGATCCAGGCTGTGTACGTGTCCGTCCAACCTCCATCCGTCAGGCAAGAGTGAGGCCGACAATGCCATGGCGTCTGCTCTGCTAAAGTTATTTCAACTTGGTCCCAAGTAGCTCGCTGACTGGAGGAATGAGACTCTAAAATAAGGGGGAGGATTAAAGGAAAAAACTGGGATGAATACTTCATCCAGAGAAACCAAGACTGGTGCCTGCTTCGTTTTGTTTCCTTTCATGTTTCACCAAATTCAGTTTAAGATTCACTGCCCGACTGAACTCTTTGTTTCTGTCCACAGACAGTGAAGCGTGACCTTATCCTGACCCCGAAATGCCTGTACATGATTGGTCGAGAGAAGGTGAAGCAGGGTCCAGATAAAGGCCAGATCCAGGAGGTTCTCAAGAGGAAGATTGAGCTCAACAAGATCCAGTCTGTTTCCCTGAGGTACACCAACAGAACCAGATCTAGAAATAGGGGCAGACCTAGAACTGGAGGTCGGGCTGTAATTGGGACTGGAACCAAGTCCGCATCTAGAACTATGCCAGGAACAAGATGAGAACCAGAACGAGAATCAGGATCACTAAAACTAGAACTAGAACCAGGAAAGGGTATGAAATCAGAATCGGGAACAGAGCTAGAACCAGACCTAACAAACTTGGGCTAATATGATAGTTCAGTGTTTAGTTCTCGCTAACTTTTCAAAAATCGAAGCAAGGAAACTAGCTACTCTTTTAAAAACGTATATTTGTGTACGAATTCGGCTTTTTTGTCCGCCATCTTGATGAGTTTTCAAACTCTACGGCGGCCGTAGCCACGCTGGTTTATGGGTAACAGGCAGCATCAAGTCAGCATCGATGCTGCCTTAAGAACCGGCCGTTACGGGGTACGGTTTGAAGGCATCTTACGTGACAGGACGAGTTTGTTCCAGCTGATCGGAACAGCATTCGATGCCTCGCTGTTAGACACCTTCTGAGACAGCAGTTTTAGCAGTTTTCAAACACAGACCTAAAGCCACGGCCAGAACTGGAATTAGAACTACAACCAGGACCAAGAGTAACTTAGAACCAGGACCAAAACTGGAACTGTGACTTGAACTAGAAATACACTGAACAAAATTATAGACGCAACACTTGAGATCGAGTGGCCTTTTACTGTGGCCAGCCTAAGGCACACCTGTGCAATCCCCATTCTGTCTGATCAGCATCTTGATATGCCACACCTGTGAGGTGGATGGATAATCTCGGGAAAGGAGAAGTGCTCACTAACACAGATTTTGACAGATTTGTGAACAATGTTTGAGAGAAATGGGCCTTATGTGTACATAGAGAAAGTCTTAGATCTTTGAGTTCAGGGGGCAAAAACAAAAGTGTTGTTTCTAATTTTGTTCAGTGTAGAATAGGGCCAAGACTAGACAACATTTAGAAAATGCAGCTCATAAATTGACACATTAGAAGAGAAAAAATACCTGAAAAGATTAAAAAAACACTTAAAATGTTTGGTTCATCTTGTCCTTGTTGATTGGTTTTCTACCCGTTTGTCTCTCTGTCAGCACTCTGCAGGACGACTTCTTCATCATCCATGAGGAGGAGTACGACAGCGTTCTGCAGAGCGTCTTTAAAACAGAGTTTCTCAGTCTGCTCGTCAAACGTTACCAAGAGAAAACGCAGAAGAAGCTGCCGCTCAAATTCAACAACCTGTCAGTAGCCTCACTTTTTTATTTTGTTTTGCTCAAATATAAAAAAAACATGTCCAGTTCTTACAACATTGCCTTGATTTCATGTTTCCAAGTTTAACACTTGACTAAATCTACTCCAGATGTTCTAGTAACTAAAGCCATCTGACAGCTGTGATGGTTTTCTGAATGAACACGTACATGAAAATCGGCTGAAGCCCTCCCTCTGTCTCTTTCCTCCAGGCTGGAGTTTAAGGTGAAGAAGGGCGGCTGGGGTCCTTTCAGCTCCTCTGGGTCCAGACAGGTCCAGTTCCAGATGGGTCAGGGGGACGAGGCGGTCCTGAAGCCCAGCGGAAAGACCCTGCAGGTCTCCATCGGACCGGGTCTGCCCAAAAACTCCAGTAAGTTCTCACTGGACTCACCACAGACTCTCCTGCAACTTTCTGTGTCCTCGTCCTCACTTCCTGTCTGTTTGATTTGTAGGACCAACGAGGACGGACAAACGCAAGAGTCGCTACATGGGTAACCGGGCTCCGCCTACCAGCCAGCACAACTCAGGTACCAATTACAAAAAACTCCAGGTGTCGAGAGGTCGCTGTCTGAGAAAGTGTTGGTTTATAAGTTAAAATTTTTCTTCAGCTCCTCGCTCCAGAGGGGGAGGAGCTCCCAGAGGGGGAGGAGCTCCCAGAGGGGGAGGAGCTCCCAGAGGGGCCCCTGCCTCCGGCAGATTCTCCCTGATGAGGCAGCAGTCTAGCATGGAACAGCCCAGTCTACCCCGCCTCCAGAGTCAGCGCCGACATGACACCCCACCCCTCCAGCAACAGGACATGGGCTTCATGGACGTCCCCGATCAGGGCGCCGCTGGGTGAGACCTCCAGGAGCGACCCAGTTTAACCAGTAGCAGTAATGTAACCAATACCAGGGTCACCGGTAGATCCAGTAAAATGGTCACAGGTCATATGTACCTGTGTGACTTGAGTCTCTCAAATGTTACGTTGGCGTTACTGAAGCAGACCCAGCAGCTCCTTTTATTTCTGGTCCTGGTTCTGGTCCTTGTTCTACGCATTGTTCTCTGGTTCATTGTAAATAAGATGAATGGTACTGTAATCCCTGCGTGTTGCCTGCAGGCTGCAGAGACGGCGGTCAAAGGAGGTGAAGCCTCTTCCTGGTGCAGGTAGACCCGTGCCGGCTCCCAAACCGAAGCCTCGGTCTCCACAGTGCAAAGCTCTGTACGCTTACGACGCCCAGGACACCGATGAGCTCAGCTTCAATGCTAACGACGTCATTGAGATACTCACTGAAGGTACTGCTTCTGTTACTGCTAATCCTGTTGCCATTCTAGAACTACTGTTTCTTCTACTACTGATAATACTACTGGTACTATTTATATTATTACTGTTGCTACTACTACTGGTCTTTTTGTTGAGTGATGTGTCCGAGATTCAGTAAATGTACATCTAGTGTGACTCCACACGTTATTTTACCGGCCTGCAAGTTGTAGCAAAGCAGTCGACCACAGGTTAACTAACATTAGCTAACGTAACGTTAGACACATAGGACGTGACCATATTTGGACGAGAGGGTGGAGCTAGCTAGCTTGGTTAGCAAGGTGCATCTGTAATTCACGTTAACTGTGATATTAGCTGGGATGCTAATTTTGGCTAGCGACAAACGGGCTGAAAACAACATACTTACTGAAAAATGAGCAGCCGACTCCTGATGAGCTTTTGCAGGTTTAAGGTGCTTCAGGTTCAGACCTGGAGGTTCCTGCTTGGTCACATGACTGACCATCCGTCTATAGTTAACCAACTACACAGCAGTCGCCACTAAATATGACACATTTGGATGTTATGATTACTTTTGAGAACATTTTAAAATAAGTGTCACAGTAATGTAGCTGTTATCGCTAAATGAGAGCTACCGTAATTGATCGTTTGCTCCTCCCCTAAACAGCGTAACTTTGCAACAGTAACTACTGACAGCAGTATTTCCCATGTTGAAGGTGTGTACATGGAGCTGCAGTCAGAGAGGGTGGTGTTAAACATAAACTGCTAATGTTAGCATGCCTGGCTAATTAGCTTACTACCTACACTGCTCATCAAGACACAGAGTTAGCACAGCGTTAGCATGTCATCATTTTGTGGGTCCTGGATGAAAGTCTAGGCTAACGTTAGCCGTTTACACTGCAGCAGCTGCAGCAACACTTCAGACTCCGACCAGAATCGGCTGATAGTAGAATCAAACGTTGGGTCTCTGTTAATGAGATTATAAACGAGCTCTGCCCGTTATGAATCTGTGCCATATAAATATAAAGAGATCATTCACTCGGTCCGCTGTCTCTGGATTTTCTGCAGACCCGTCCGGCTGGTGGTTCGGTCGGTTGCGAGGCAGAGAGGGGATGTTTCCCGGAAACTACGTGGAGAAGATTTAGACTTCCTCTCCGGGGGGGTCAGAGATCACTGATCTGCTGCTGCCGTCGCCGGGGTCAGAGGTCACCAGAGCTTTCAACACTTCACCTGACAGGAAACAGGAAGCTGATTATTGAGTTTGACGAGTTCATTCATAAAGAAACCAATGTGTGTTTCAGTCAGTGCCGATGGCGTCCCCAGAGGTCAAAGGTCAGGGTCTGACTCCTGGACTGAAGGCTCGATCAGATTTTACATCAGTGTTATCATGGAAAGGCTGAAAACACATGAAAGATCTGCAGGTTGTAGCTCTCTGATCAAAAGACACAATAAAATGAAATATATGAAACCGTTTTTACAGTTAAATAATCTTTCAGAACAAATGTGTGTGTTTTATATCTGCTGACTGTGTTTTATAGAGCATCAACCAGCTGACCCTGGAACAGCCAATAAACTGACATTTCAGTACAAACCTGTTTGAGTTCCTGAGGAAACACATTCTTCATCGTTTACATTTTATTCACCGAACAATTTATCAATCAGCGGATTCATTGATAATGAAAATAACCATCAGTCAGCAGCCCTGCCTCAGATTAATGCATTTGTGAGTCAAAGCACGCGATTCAAAAAATCGGAACTCCATTTCCCAGAGTTCCATTCTTCATGGTTTCATGCTGCATTCAAATGCTGAAGGAAAGTTTAGATTTTAAGCTCGTGGTCCAAATTAAATAACCGAGAACCTGTCGGTGTTTTTACACATTGAGTGGCAGTTTATGAAGTGTCGTAATCTGATAAAGCTGTGAGTATAAAGACTCATTTTAAGAAGAAAATCTCTAAAACTTGTAGAAGATAAATTAATGTTATGACGTTAGTGATGAAATAATTGATAGATTTCAGTTAATTTGCTTATTAAATTGACTTCACTGACAGATATTAGTATTTTTCTCCTGCTGTCGGATCACTTAATTTAATGTTTTTAATTTTTTCATGCTAATCTGTTGTCTAATGCAGCAGTTAATGTGCAAACTACGTTTTCTATTTTTTTATTTTACCTTTACCTTATTTTACCAGGCAAGTTAATCAAGAACCGGTTCTTATTTACATTAACGGCCTGGCAGGATAGATGTGGCACCATAAACCAGAGACTGAGGCCTACACTAGTCTACAGAGAGGAAACAATCACCTGAGCAGGGCGTCCCTTTGAAAAATGTACTTCTTTCAGATTTATGTCTGCGTTTTGTTTTTTTTAGCAGTAGCTTTACTAGCTTTAGCTTGTTGGAGCATGAACCTGAACATGTGATAAAGCATTTATTAAAGCTTGGATTCAGGTGTGAACACCTGGTGCTTCTTGTTCCATCTCACACCTTGTGCATCAGGCATGTACAGTTCTTTAGAGAACATGAGGAAGTACAGATAATGTTCACAATGACTTTATTGTTTATTATTTTTCCTTACCTTACACTACGTTTAATGTTGTGAATAAGCTGCATGTTGCATTCAGGTTCGTTTTAAATGAACCGGCCCCGTTTAAACTGTTCCTGGATCAGTTTGCGGAGAGACGACCCGTAATTCCGACGTTTAACCGGGTCCTTGAAGGCATCCTGACCTTTTACCGCCACACCGACGGTCGGTCACCGGGACCGTCATGTGTTCACGGCAGCGCGTGTGAGTCTCAGCCCCGCTGCTCAGTGAGTCGGCTGTCACAGATTACCGGACCCGTTAACCGGTTAGAGGAGGTGCTAGCAGGTTAGCTAGCGGTCCGAGCGGCGGAGTTAGCATCTAGCAGCTAACAGAAGATGGAGGAGTTTCTGTCGGGCTGCCGACGGGCCGTGAAGGTAACACGTTCACCTCAGCCCGGTAACGGCTGTTGTTGTTTGTTAGCATTAGCCACAGTTAGCCTGCTAGCTCGGACGGTGTCCGGTGTTTCCGTGCAGGTAAACATATCAAACAAATAAAGTCTAATTGTGTGACTTCCGTTCAGTTGCACCTTTCAAAGTAAACTTCCGGTAATTTGAACATTTTTAATCTTATTTTCAAACTAAAAGAAGAAAAACGGGAAAAAACACGATAAAACTGGACATTAAGTACATTTACTCAAGGACAGTACTTATATGAGGTACTTTCTCCTTGACGTTATACTGCAGTTACTTCACACATGAGGAGTTTATAAAATATGATGTTTGTTTGTTTAAAGTGCAGCTGGAGGATTATTAAACTGACAGACATTTAACGAAAACTCTTGATTGTTTAGGTCATTTTACATGGAAAATATTTCATGTTCCAGCTTCTCCTCTCAATGATTGTAATAACTGAGATGTTTGAAGGCGTCTCTTTGGGAAGGAAGGAAATAATCAGCAGGCTGATCCAGAATGAAAAGACTCATCAGCTGCAGTCTGAAACTGATCAGCTGAGAAGGAGCTGCAGCTCAACATCCTGCTGCACTTTACTGAGGAGGAAGAAGAACCTGTGACAGTTTACTGCTTTAATACTTTAAGACCTGATTATACTCACGTACTTTTACTAAAGTCACATTTTAATGCAGGACTTTTACTCCTAACAGAGTATTTTTTACAGTCAAGTATTAGTACTTTTACTGCAGCAAAGGATCTGAATACTTTGTCCACATATATAAACTGTGACGTCAGTGTGAACATTAACTGAACACCTGTATGCAGAGGGACACACCTGAGGGGGGACGTTAATAAAAGATGTTCAGTACATAGAGAATAACTATATACAAGTAAAGAGTGATTTTTAAATACATTATCTATAAATTAAATCTTGATTAGTATGATTGTTCTGAAGTGTTTTCTGGGGCGCTGAACCTTTAGTTGATGATTCAGACTGAAACAGGTTGTGGTTTGAGTCCTCCCTCCATCTCTGATGACCTGCTTGATGAGTTCTCCACTTTAACAAAGTGCCCTTTAGGTCGTCGGGTCAGTTACAGTCTGAGACCTCGTTGTCTTCAGAATTCATTTAAACAGGTCAGATTCTGCTCATAGCTGCTCGACACACGAGACGGGCCTGGAGGCAGAGATAAAGCTGATGTTGATCTGTTCCTGCAGAGACTCGTTGATTCTGACGACGACGGTTTAAAACTCAGATGGTCCCGTTCTGCTTTATTTAGAGGTGGGAGCAGAACAGGTTCACATGGCAGCTCCTCTTTTCTCCCTGAGTGTCGTACATTCTGTTTTAGATACCGAGCGAAGCATCTCACTTCTGTTAGATCTTTGTTAGGAGATGCACATGCTCAGAACCGAGGGAAGGACTACCAGCCAATCAGAAGCAGCTGAGGGCGGTTTAAATGTTTGGTGTCCGGAGGAGATTCTGGGTCTCCAGACTTCAGTTCCTGCGTTACGTGTTTATTATACAGTATTTTAGCAGACTGTGTCCTGCAGGTGAACGCAGACCAGGCGGGTCCAGGGTTCCACGTGGTTCTGGGGAACGAAGCCTGCGACGTGGACTCCATGGTGTGTGCGCTGACCTACGCCTACTTCCTGTCCAAGGTGAGACTCTGACCAATCGGAGCCGGTGTGTGTCCGCAGACCCGACCTCTGGCTGACTCGCTCTCTCTCTCTCAGACTGCACAGGGTGAGATGCTCGCTCTCCCTCTGCTGAACATCCGTCAGTCAGAGCTGCTGCTGCGTTCGGATAACGTCTTCCTGCTGCGGCAGGTCGCTTTGTCTCCAGATCTTCTGCTGTTCAGGGACCAGCTGGACCTGCGAGCGCTGCAGCGAGCCGGCCGCCTGCGGCTGACGCTGGTCGACCACAACATCCTGCCCAGGTAGCCACGCCCACCCGACAGGAGGCCATCAAACCAAATGCATTGACATAGCACGTTAAGAAACAACAGGAGAAGTGATGTACAAATGAATGTGAATCACGTGATTCGTAAAAACAGCAGCGCTGCGAAACAAAGTTCATTCTTAAAAATAAAGGATTGTAAAATACTGAAAGCACTGACGCCGTTTTCTCACAACACAGATTTTAACGACGCGTTGCCTTTACCGCCTGAGTTCGACCGCTTGACTCCTCGCACGATGCGATAATACAAATAAGCACAGTGCTCCGCTCACAGAACACTCTGCTGCATTTCAACTAACCGCCACCAGGGGGCGACCTGACTGTGAGCACCCTCCAGGTGATGCAGCCAACAGGTGCGTTTGACTTCATGTGGCGCTGCGCAGCACTGACTTAACGTGATGCATGCTGGTTAGAAATTGTGTCGCCGGCGCCGCAAAACACACCATGTCACATGACATTTAAACCTCGCGGGGGCAAGGCGGCTGCAGGCGCCAAGTCCGGTGGCCGCAGTTGCTTTTCCCCGACTGCAAAGTTGGAACCACCTTTTGCCTGGTCTCCAGTCATTGATCTCAGCTCTCAGTGAGCTCACGCGGGTAGAATATGTTTTTGTTCCCCGCCCCTGCAGTCACCTGCAGCTCACGTTAGACTATCAAGTTGGCGAAAGTCAGCCGCCATCATTTCGAACGCACCTCAATATTCATGTAGCTGCAGCACCGGAGGCCGCAGCTCTAGGACCGTTTGCGACAGCGCCATCTAGTGGAGTGGTGGTGGTAATGCACAGCAACATGAAGGGGGTTAACATTGCCTCCTAGAAATGCAGGTCTGATCCTGAAACTGCAGCCTCCAGTAGAGTAGAGGAGTAATCCACAGAGAGGCATCACCGCTTCCATCCGACTCCCACACAGAGTGAACTAACGAACGCCATCTCCTTCCTGCCATAGAGAGGTCCAGATAACCAGCTTCAGGAAATCCCCTCAAGCGGTTCTCGCTCTCTGTACCTGGATGCAAAACTGTGAGGGCACATCGAGACGGACGTTACAGCGGAAACCACTGACCTCTGGTCACGCAGAACAACGGAGTCGGACATGAGTCTCATTCTGATGCAAAGATTTGTACATTAGCAGAAATGTAGCTCGAGGACGAGGAAGCCGTGCTCTGTTTACTTTAAAGTGCAATAAAAGTATTTAGTCCCTTAAATCAGGGAATAATCGTGGTCTTCATTTTGGCCGTAATCGTGCAGTTTGTGACAACCTGCCAGGTTTCACCACCGTGGAAAACCCCTGAAACGCTCATTTTAGAAACAAGCCACACTGATTCGTTGCCGGCTGGCGCGACAATTAAACCTCCTCCCGGTAAAAACCAGTCTGTTGGAAGGAGCGAGTGGGAGAGGAGCAGTGAAAGAAAGAAAAGATCAAAGTAAGGAAGTAAATCCCTTGCGTATCGTTTTTCATCCTGTACGCTTCTCTTCACCTTCGGATCATCATTCAACATTCGCTGTGCAAAATTGTATGCAGAAGCCGGTAAAACATTCACAACCCAGCAGCAAAAACCCGGACTGACGGACTGACGGACTGACGGACTGACTGACTGGACTCCGTGAGTTACCAAACTCGTTTTTCTGTACTATGACGTTTGTTTGTGACTGAGAAACTGAACCAGCTTTATTTATCTTTTTATGCTTGGGCACTGGGCTGAATTTATTTTTGTGTTTTGGAACTGAACTGCCACTAATTTGTGTTTGAGATTGTTTGTTTAAGTGTGCAGAAAACCCGAAGTGGAATCTTCAGTTGGATTGTGATTTACTTTGTGATTGTGTTTTTGTGTGAAATCTTAAATACACCAAAATTTTGTTTTGTGCTAAGCTTTTGAGTTTGTGGCGTTTCTTTCTTTTATGGTCATTCAGTGTGAGGGTGTACGTTCTTTTGAAATATATCCTTTGTGACATTTGATTTAAAAACAGTTGACCAGTATCTTACTGCCAGGGGAGAGACCTGGCTGGCACCCCGAATAGTAATAATTAAAACTGTGCACTCAAACTGTCACAAGCTCTAAAGCTGATGATACACGGAGCAACTTTTAGAGCAATGTTGCTGTCAATGGTAATGAGTAAAGATTACTACCGTAATCCCCTTCCCCACCCTCTCCGCACTGACGCTGTCCGTTCAAAACATAGTCGGACTTGCCACTGTGGTGTCCGAACAATAATGCTGCGATGATGTGTTGAGAAGAAATCCGCTTGACACTGTTCTTGATCATAAAAGTTTATTACATCAAGGAGTTCAGCATCAATTACAAGCTCTGCAGCAGCTTGGAGAGACCCAGCCTGATAACCACTCTGTCTCTCTGTACATCAAACACAGCTTATATAGGACATGTTTAGGTCTCTGCCAAATACCATGTAAGGGTCTGAGTCTGCAAACTAAGGCTCCAATCCATATAAGAGCAAAGTTCTATAGGATAAGTGTAGACATCTTGTTGGACACCAGATAAGGGTCTGAGCCTCCACGTAACCACTGACCTCTGCTCTCCCCTTAAAGGTCACTAATCCTCTATCCAGCTGCTAGAGTGTTATGTTAAACTGTTATGCATCATATGTTATACACCACACCACCAGCAACATTGCTCAAAAAGTTGCCCTGTGTGTCATCAGCTTTACAGAGGAAATAAAATGGGCCCTAAAGTGGAACCTTGAGGTTCTCCAGGGTTCCTAATTTCATTTGAAACCACAAACTGAAGCCACGTGGTCAGTTGGAACTTGGTACTCTAACTGGTGAACATGTTGTCAGGAAGGTTATTATAGTTACGACAACATTTAGTGACAGGACATCAGAGGAGGACCGGGCTCCTGAAGCTCGGACTGCACGGGTCACATGACCTCTAACCAGGCAGGAGTGAGGACGCCTGTCTCATCAGCCTGTTTCTGTCCTGCAGTTCAGACAGCGACCTGGAGGGGGCGGTGGTGGAAGTGATCGACCATCACCTGCTGGAGAGAGAGCCCTCCTCCTCCTGTACTGTTACCGTGGAGACGGTCGGATCCTGCGCCACTTTGGTGACCGAACGCATCATCCAGAAAGCTCCGGAAATCCTGGACCAGCAGGTCGCTCAGCTGCTCTACGGTAGGACTGAAACCATTCATCGCTTTAATCGATTACTGAAATGCATCGACGCCTCGTTGAATCCATACAACGATATACAGCTCACTGTTTCGCACAGACATTTATTACTGTCGCACATCGCGCTGACACTGACATCACGGCGTCTTCTCTCGTCCACAGCGTCAGCACGTTGTGCGACAGTAATAACCGTCCGTGTGAAACAGTGAGCTGTACAACGCCATCGAGTTTCTCAGAGAATCGTTTCAGGCCTGACTATCTGATTATGACTTTGTGTGTGCAGCGGCGGTGGTGTTGGACTGCGTGAACATGGCGCCCTCTGCAGGCAAAGTGACTCCTAAAGACAGCCAGTTCGCTGCAGCGTTGGAGATCCGCTTCCCCTCCCTGCCACCGAGGGGCGCTCTCTTCCAGACGCTGCACAACGCCAAGTTTGACGTCTCAGGTCAGTCACAGCAAAATGTTTTCAGTATTCACTGCAGTACGTGGAAGTACTGGTACTTGATAAAACTCTTACTGAACAAGTATTTGCAGTATTTGTCCTCAGGTCTGCAGTATTTTCAGTGTTTCCCCTTGGATGGAGTTTTTAAAATAAATTTCTGTCTGAATATAAAACCCCAACACAACACGTCTCAGCAACTTTGCTCTTGTGTCCATGAGCACGCGATGCGCCTTAGAACAGCTTCAAACTGCAGTGTTTTCCCAGTTTAATGGGAGCTTTACATGAATGTTTCAGTGGTGGTTGTAAAAGAAAATTCTACATTTTCCAATGAAAAATATGTAATTTCACATTATTTTCACCATATCTCTGAACAAAGAGCAGCCAAAGATCAGCCTGCTGGAGGAACTCCAACCTTCAGACCTGGAGAAAGTAATCTGGTTGGTTCTGTTGCTCCACAGTGATTTTACAGTGATGGCACGGCATGTTTTGGGCATCGCCCCTAAAACCCTGTTAATGTGACCTCAGAATCCTTACAGATACGACTCTTCATGTTTTGTGTCTTCATTTTACAGCTTCTTAATTAAAAAACATTAATATAAAAAATAGGCAACATGAGATTTTATGTGCACATTAAAATCCAAACAAACGTCTCCTCATTAGCTTCAAAGGACTAGTTTGCATCAGTAATTAGCTTTCCTAACCTCAGCTCCTCCAGTCAGCTGCAAGTTTGTACCTGATGTTCTCAACATTGGACAAGTAGGCAGTAATAAAATCCAGCTTCCAGTTACTTTCTATAAACTGAGCTAATGTTCAGTCACAGAGCAGCTCTGTAGCTGCTGTAGAAGCTGCTCAGTCTGAAGGGGAGATGCTAGCTAACGTAGCGCTAACCGGCTTCGCTTTTCCAGCAGCTGGGAAACAACAGACTTTTCTTTGTCTTGAGAAGCCGACACGCTGTAACAGACACCGTGTGTGCACAGTGTGCGAGTGAAAACATTTGTAGCACATAGTTTAATGATGGTGGGAAATTTTAGTAGCGGCGGTCGTGATGCGTTATAGAATGCATATAGAGGAAACACTGATTTTGTAGTATTTATTGCAGTATTTGTCCACAGGTCTGAACACAGAACAGATGTTGTTGAAGGACATGAAAGCTGCTTCAGGAAGTTTGAATCTGGCTGTCTCTGTTCTCTACATCAAACTGGAGGTCAGTCAGTACTACACACTGTACTACACTGTACTCTACACTGTACTACACTGTACTCTACACTGTACTACACACTGTACTCTACACTGTACTCTACACTGTACTCTACACTGTACTCTACACTGTACTACACACTTTACTACACTGTACTACACACTGTACTACACACTGTACTACACTGTACTCTACACTGTACTCTACACTGTACTACACACTGTACTCTACACTGTACTACACACTGTACTCTACACTGTACTACACACTTTACTACACTGTACTACACTGTACTGCACACTGTACTACACACTGTACTGCACGCTATAGTAGACTCTACTGCACACTGTACTGCACACTGTACTGCACACTATAGTAGACTCTACTGCACACTGTACTGCACACTGTACTGCACACTATAGTAGACTCTACTGCACACTGTACTGCACACTGTACTGCACACTGTACTGCACACTGTACTGCACGCTATAGTAGACTCTACTGTACACTGTACTACACACTGTACTACACTCTATAGACTGTACTGTACACTGTACTACACACTGTACTGCACGCTATAGTAGACTCTACTGCACACTGTACTGCACACTGTACTGCACACTATAGTAGACTCTACTGCACACTGTACTGCACACTGTACTGCACACTGTACTGCACACTGTACTGCACGCTATAGTAGACTCTACTGTACACTGTACTACACACTGTACTACACTCTATAGACTGTACTGCACACTGTACTGCACACTGTACTTCACTCTATAGTAGACTGTACTGCACACTGTACTGCACACTGTACTGCACACTGTACTACACGCTATAGTAGACTCTACTACACACTGTACTGCACACTGTACAACACACTGTACTACACGCTATAGTAGACTCTACTGCACACTGTACTGAACGCTATAGTAGACTCTACTGCACACTGTACTGCACACTGTACAACACACTGTACTGCACACTGTACTGCACCCTGTACTGCACGCTATAGTAGACTCTACTGCACACTGTACTACACGCTATAGTAGACTCTACTGCACACTGTACTGCACACTGTACAACACACTGTACTGCACACTGTACTGCACACTGTACTGCACGCTATAGTAGACTCTACTGCACACTGTACTACACCCTGTACTACACCCTGTACCACACTGTACTACACACTGTACTACACTCTATAGTAGACTGTACTGCACACTGTACTGCACGCTATAGTAGACTCTACTGCACACTGTACTGCACACTGTACTGCACACTGTACTGCACGCTATAGTAGACTCTACTGCACACTGTACTGCACACTGTACTACACGCTATAGTAGAATCTACTGTACACTGTACTGCACACTGTACTGCACACTGTACTGCACGCTATAGTAGAATCTACTGTACAGCACACTGTACTGCACGCTGTACAACACACTGTACTGCACACTGTACAACACACTGTACTGCACGCTATAATAGACTCTACTGCACACTGTACTGCACACTGTACTGCACGCTATAGTAGACTCTACTGCACACTGTACTACACACTGTACTGCACACTGTACTGCACACTGTACAACACACTGTACTGCACGCTATAGTAGACTGTACTGCACACTGTACTGCACACTGTACTACACACTGTACTACACACTGTACTGCACACTGTACAACACACTGTACTGCACGCTATAGTAGACTGTACTGCACACTGTACTACACTCTATAGTAGACTCTACTGTACACTGTACTACACACTGTACTACACTCTATAGTAGACTGTACTGCACACTGTACTACACTCTATAGTAGACTGTACTGCACACTGTACTGCACGCTATAGACTGTACTGTACACTGTACTGCACACTGTACTTCACTCTATAGTAGACTCTACTGTACACTGTACTGCACCCTATAGTAGACTCTACTGTACACTGTACTGCACGCTATAGTAGACTCTACTGTACACTGTACTGCACACTGTACTGCACGCTATAGTAGACTCTACTGCACACTGTACTGCACACTGTACTGCACGCTATAGTAGAATCTACTGCACACTGTACTGCACACTGTACTGCACGCTATAGTAGACTCTACTGTACACTGTACTGCACACTGTACTGCACACTGTACTGCACGCTATAGTAGACTCTACTGCACACTGTACTGCACACTGTACTGCACGCTATAGTAGAATGTACTGCACACTGTACTGCACACTGTACTGCACGCTATAGTAGACTCTACTGCACACTGTACTGCACACTATAGTAGACTCTACTGCACACTGTACTGCACACTGTACTGCACACTGTACTGCACGCTATAGTAGACTCTACTGCACACTGTACTGCACACTGTACTACACGCTATAGTAGAATCTACTGTACACTGTACTGCACACTGTACTGCACGCTATAGTAGAATCTACTGTACAGCACACTGTACTGCACGCTGTACAACACACTGTACTGCACACTGTACAACACACTGTACTGCACGCTATAATAGACTCTACTGCACACTGTACTGCACACTGTACTGCACGCTATAGTAGACTCTACTGCACACTGTACTACACACTGTACTGCACACTGTACTGCACACTGTACAACACACTGTACTGCACGCTATAGTAGACTGTACTGCACACTGTACTGCACACTGTACTACACACTGTACTACACACTGTACTGCACACTGTACAACACACTGTACTGCACGCTATAGTAGACTGTACTGCACACTGTACTACACTCTATAGTAAACTCTACTGTACACTGTACTACACACTGTACTACACTCTATAGTAGACTGTACTGCACACTGTACTACACTCTATAGTAGACTGTACTGCACACTGTACTGCACGCTATAGACTGTACTGTACACTGTACTGCACACTGTACTTCACTCTATAGTAGACTCTACTGTACACTGTACTGCACCCTATAGTAGACTCTACTGTACACTGTACTGCACGCTATAGTAGACTCTACTGTACACTGTACTGCACACTGTACTGCACGCTATAGTAGACTCTACTGCACACTGTACTGCACACTGTACTGCACGCTATAGTAGAATCTACTGCACACTGTACTGCACACTGTACTGCACGCTATAGTAGACTCTACTGTACACTGTACTGCACACTGTACTGCACACTGTACTGCACGCTATAGTAGACTCTACTGCACACTGTACTGCACACTGTACTGCACGCTATAGTAGAATGTACTGCACACTGTACTGCACACTGTACTGCACGCTATAGTAGACTCTACTGCACACTGTACTGCACACTGTACTGCACACTGTACTGCACGCTATAGTAGACTCTACTGCACACTGTACTGCACACTGTACTGCACGCTATAGTAGACTCTACTGCACACTGTACTGCACACTGTACTGCACACTGTACTGCACGCTATAGTAGACTCTACTGCACACTGTACTGCACACTGTACTGCACACTGTACTACACTCTATAGTAGACTCTACTGCACACTGTACTACACGCTATAGTAGACTCTACTGTACACTGTACTGCACACTGTACTGCACGCTATAGTAGACTCTACTGCACACTGTACTGCACACTGTACTACACGCTATAGTAGAATCTACTGTACACTGTACTGCACACTGTACTGCACGCTATAGTAGACTCTACTGCACACTGTACTGCACACTGTACTGCACGCTATAGTAGACTCTACTGCACACTGTACTGCACACTGTACTGCACGCTATAGTAGACTCTACTGCACACTGTACTGCACACTGTACTGCACACTGTACTGCACGCTATAGTAGACTCTACTGCACACTGTACTGCACACTGTACTGCACACTATAGTAGACTGTACTGCACACTGTACTGCACACTGTACTGCACGCTATAGTAGAATCTACTGTACACTGTACTGCACACTGTACTGCACGCTATAGTAGACTCTACTGCACACTGTACTGCACGCTATAGTAGACTCTACTGCACACTGTACTGCACACTGTACTACACGCTATAGTAGAATCTACTGTACACTGTACTGCACACTGTACTGCACGCTATAGTAGACTCTACTGCACACTGTACTGCACACTGTACTGCACACTGTACTGCACGCTATAGTAGACTCTACTGCACACTGTACTGCACACTGTACTGCACACTATAGTAGACTGTACTGCACACTGTACTGCACACTGTACTGCACACTGTACTGCACGCTATAGTAGACTCTACTGCACACTGTACTGCACACTGTACTGCACACTGTACTGCACACTGTACTGCACGCTATAGTAGACTCTACTGCACACTGTACTGCACACTGTACTGCACACTGTACTGCACACTATAGTAGACTGTACTGCACACTGTACTGCACACTGTACTGCACACTGTACTGCACGCTATAGTAGACTCTACTGCACACTGTACTGCACACTGTACTACACACTGTACTGCACGCTATAGTAGACTGTACTGCACACTGTACTGCACACTGTACTGCACACTGTACTGCACGCTATAGTAGACTCTACTGCACACTGTACTGCACACTGTACTGCACACTGTACTGCACACTATAGTAGACTGTACTGCACACTGTACTGCACACTGTACTGCACACTGTACTGCACGCTATAGTAGACTCTACTGCACACTGTACTGCACACTGTACTGCACACTATAGTAGACTGTACTGCACGCTGTACTGCACGCTGTACTACACAGTGTACTGCACGCTGTACTTTGTACTGCACGCTGTAGTAGACTGAGGTGAGCTCATATACCTGGAGGCTCCTGACCAATCAGCTGCAGCGTCTGGTGTCTGACAGCAGATGGAGTCAGAGAGCCGCCCAGAACTCTGTCTGGCAGGCCCAGCTTCCTCTCAGACTGCAGGCACATCTCTTAAGGTCAGGTCAAAAGGCATTCTGGGTAGTGTAGGAGATCACTAACTGCAGTGTGTGTGTGTGTGTGTGTGTGTGTGTGTGTGTGTGTGTGTTCAGGACTTCCTGCAGAGGGTGGAGTTGGAGGCGGAGCTCTCTGATTTCTGTCTGAAGTTCGGCTTCGACCTGCTGCTGCTGATGACCATCTCCTTCACTGAGAGCAAAGAGCCAATGAGAGAGCTCGCCGTGTTCAGCCACAGCGCCACCTGCAGGGAAGAGGTACTCAGTGCAGATGCCTGCGTACTGTTGTAGTAGTACTACTGTAGTACTGTATTAGTACTGTTCTACAGGCAGCTGCTGCTTCATCTCGAATTAATTCACGTGTTTTTATTTTAATTTGAGTTGCCGTGACAACCCATGTGTCCTCCCTCCCCCAGATGAGCCTCTACCTGGAACAGGCCCGTAACCCCGCCCTCAACCTCTGTCCAATCAGCAGCCCCCATGCTCACATCACAGCCTATCAGCAAGGTAGACTCTGCCTCCTCTGACCTGCAGCGTCAGAAATCTTTTTGTAACGCACCTGTTTCTGTTAAACCTTAAAGTTCTACATAATTAGGGGCGTGGCCACTTTGACTGACAGGTGTGTATCACTGCTAGCCTTTATGCTACTAGCTGTCTGTCTGTTGTATCCCAGAATGCATTTCGTACCAACAAACAGTGATGGTGGAAGACAAGACTCACAGTCGGTTCTAATCCTGCTGTTTTAAAAGGTTTTTAGGCGGGAATGTATTTGTTTAAACTTAAAATCTGTGGTGGATTTATTCAGATAAAGTCGAGTTACCAAGATGGCGACGGTTGTTCCATCCACTTTGAGCTTGAACAGCTGTTGAGAAACCTTCCGGTGTTTCCTCTGCACTCATTAAAACATTTCTTTTAACTAAAACGTGTTCTTTGTGCCTCGTTAAAGGAAACAGTCTGGCGTCCCGTAAGAAGCTCCTCCCCATCGTTAAGGACTTCCTGAAGGGGCAGGACGGAGATGGTCGCCCGGGAGACGTGGAGGAGGACGAGTCTCGGGTGCCTCCGACCCCGATGAACAGCCTGGTGGAGGGCTGTCCGCTGGACGCCGGCCTGCCGCACATCAGCGCTCAGGACCTGGAGGAGAAGTTCAGCAAGATGGCGGATAGGCGAGGGAACTGACCTCTGACCTCCGCAGACGTTCACCTTTAAACACGTTCAAATAAAAGTTGCAGCTTCACGCCTGCATGTGATGTCACTTCCTCTGAGTTCACTATAATGAAACACTTCCTGTCGATGTTTCACAATAAGTCTTTCGGGGAAGAGACTCTGTCACTGGAGGGATTTTATTGTGAAACAGGAAGTGATGCAGCAAGAGGAAACAGCGAGCAGAACAGACAAGGCGCTGCAGCAGCTTGAAACACATCCTGCTGACCTTTGACCCCAAACTGCTTTATTGTGTTTGTAACGTTATTGATTCATTATTTTCAACAGTTCATTAAATCTTTTTTTAAAAACTGTCAAATTTAACAGAAAAACAGTTTTCACAAAATAAAATCATAAAAATGATCACCAGCAGAACTTCAGCAGTTTGTTTCCAGCCGTTTTGAAGTACGTTCATATAGCGTTACGCTTCCAAACATTTCTCTCGGGGATCCCTGTCAGATTCTGTTTGGCTGATTTGACACGCTGGCGTTTGGCGTTGTAGCCGTGCAGCTGCAGGACGTGGCTTTGTGCTGGTTCAGGTTAGTAGTGTCGCCCTGTGAGGTAGCAGTGAGAGAAAAGCAGGTTTACTCTTCTAAAAGCCAGAACAGTCCCACTCACCTGACGAGCCTGTTCCTCTTTGACACTGACGTTTCTGCAGCGTCGGGTTCTGTCGAGGCGGCTTTACTCTCGCGTGTTACGTGGAATCGCAGCCTTTGCTGTTAGAAGATCTTGTTTTATCACACTTAGCTGCATATTATTGCAAATGCAACTGATGTTCGACCCGAGCGAGCAGCTATTAAGTTATTACTAACTAGTCCAACAGGAAGAAGGCCAGCTCGCCGTCTGTCTCTCTCGACACCGACGCCTTTCTCAGCCAGCAGCAGCTGAATGTTGCTTGAAATTTGGGTGGCGAGCTAGCCAATAAAGCTAACCAGCATAGCTAGCTAGCCAACAAAGCTAGCCAATAAAGCTAACCAGCATAGCTAGCTAGCCAACAAAGCTAGCCAACAAAGCTAGCTAGCCAGCATAGCTGAATAAGGTTTTTCATAGCTTAAGCATATTCCTGTTACAGTGAGCAGTTTCATCTCCAGTGATTAGAAAAACATTTTGTTATCTTGATTTGAAAGATTTAGTTGGATCATTTTGAACAGCCAGATTTGCGGTGACCTTCTTTGACTGACAGAACCACTTCTGAGCATGTGCAGAAAGGATCTGGCAGGCGGTACCGATGTGTGCTAGCTAGTACGTTTGCTAACATCAACTCCAGATTTGTAGCTAGCAGCTAAACGTCTGTGTGTGAAACGTTATCACTGACGAGTCAAGCGGTTTGCAACCTGTGGCCCCTCTAGTGGCTCCCCGACTTTGTGAAAACAATTAAATGATTTAACTTTTTTCATATTACGGGCGGCACGGTGGTGCGGTGGTTAGCACTGTCACCTCACAGCAAGAAGGTCGTGGGTTCAAACCCTGGTTGCCCCGGCCTTTCTGTGTGGAGTTTGCATGTTCTCCCCGTGTCTGTGTGGTTTCTCTCCGGGTGACCGTTCTCTCTAAAGACCTGCAGGCTAGGTTTATTGGTTACCCTAAATTGTCCTTAGGTGAGTGTGACTGGTTGTCTGTCTTTGTGTGGCGACCTGTCCAGGGTGTACCCCACCTTGCGCCCGATGTCAGCTGGGATTGGCTCCAGCCCCCCGCAACCCTGTACGCAGGATAAGCGGTTGACGATGGATGGATGGAACTTTTTTCATATTTACATTTGTCGGGAAGCATTCGACTGTAAAAACATGGAGCATCGAATAAAATGCGTATTAACACTTAATAAACTAAAATGTGCGTCATCGTGCTTCATCGTGGCGCTAAACTCAGTAGCGGTCTGTTCTCAGAGAGCTACAGATTAAAAATCCAAAAATAAAAATAAAGCAGCCAAATAATCCCAACCAGGCTGGAGGCCTCCTGCAGACACTTGGTGGTCAAACATAAGAACGACGGGTCGACCTGTCAGGGAACAGGCTGCAAACTGATGAAAGAAGCTCGCCGTCTGTCCTGCAGCCTCTCAGCTCTTCAACGAGTCAAAGCCAGTCTGATGTTTCCTGTCGCTCTCTCTTCTCGTCTTCTTCAGCTTCTTCTTTCCACACTGAGAACACGGAGAGAACTGTCTACATTATAAACTCTTTGCTTCTTCCTGAACTTGCTGAAGAGTCGCGTTGGTGCCGTAAAGCGTTCCACTGTCATGATAAACGCGCCGAGTCGGCGTCGCATCAAGTTGAGTTTAAAGATGTTTAAGATAAAATTACCACATAATGTTGCTTTAAGTCAAAATTACAGATTATTAAACAATTGAATAAGTCTTGATGCTGAGAAGTGATTTAAAGTCAGAATCTGGAGATTCGTAACGTTTAGGACAGTAAATATAATTTGGAGATAATTAATATAAGTATATAAATTAAGGGACATTTTTTACTATGAGGCAAAATTTTAACTTAAAATTAGTTTTGAGTCAAAACCTCGATCAGAACTTTTCGTCTGTTCGTCAGCTGATGCAGAAGGCGGTCAGTAGGACCCTGAGGACACCCGGCACTTCCTCCTGCTTTAAATAGCCTCAGCAGCCGAGTGGTTAATATTAATGAAGTCGGAGTGAAGCTGACCTGCCGCCTCACCTGGCTGCACAGAGCAGGTGAGCTTCAACCAATCAGACGGCGGCTGTGCTGTGAAATGCAGCCAAACCTGTCGGGCAGAGAGAGAGAGGGCGAGCGAGGGAGAGTCCCATTGAGTCAGAGTGGGAACTTCCACAGAGAGAGAGAGAGTCTGGAGGAAGACAGTCTCTGAGACGTCCAGCTGCTCACATGCTGGTCAGAACACGCCGTGACATCACTGTGACATCATGAGCATCCCCACCAGGCACGCGGACAGGTACGCCGAGGACAGGTACGTTTAACATTGAAAAGTCAAACAGAGATCCTCGGGTTTCACAGCGTGTGTGTGTTGGTTTCCTGTTGCGGCAGAAAGAGGAAGCTCAGCCTCAGCTGGTGTTTCAGTGCAAGCGTCCGTTCTTCCCGACGGTCAGTGAAGGCATCGCTGTGTTGGCTCATTTCATTAAACGTATTTGACAGTTTTAAGTTTCAGAGAAGTAGAAACGCTTCTGCACCTCACAGGTCAGATCTGACGCTGCTGGCTGTTTCCATGGCAACAGATCGTATGTGTTGTGATCCCAGATCAGTTTGTCCACTTCAATAAAGTTTTTTCAGACGAACTCGCGTCGACAGAGAGGAAGGCAGCCTTACTTTAAATAACTCGACTGTCCAATGAGAGTCCATGCAGGCCAGAGACCGATCAGGTGATCAGACGTGTCCCTGAATCTAAAATGAGTCCGAGAGTCTGAATCTGGGCTCCTCGTCTCTGAGTATGTAACTGGTGAACACCTGAAATACCACATCCTCAAACACTGACTTCCTGAAGCTCCCCTGGAACCTTGTTGCCCCTTTACCCTCCTTAAGAAACCCCAAGACTCTCTCAAGAACCATGGAACTAATTCCAGCCCCCCTGGAACCTCTTGAAGAACTCTGTAAACCTGCAGCAGCAGCTCTGGGATTTCTCCAAGGAAAGCTGAAGCTCTTCAGGCACTCATGAAAAAGTCATCAAGAACCCTGAAAAATCCCTCAAGAACTCTTTACGTCCCCAAGGACCCTGGAATCTCCTGGAACCTTGTCAAGCACTTCTGTAACTTCAGGAACCTTGGAACCCCCTCAAGCACCTGAAGACCACCTGCAACCTTCTCTGGAACCCGCTGTAGAACCTGGACAGGAAAGAACACCTGAGAGAACAGGACCCTGCTGAGAGTTCTGGAGTTTCCCAGTCAGACCCTGAAGGCACCACAGTAGAAACACAACCCCCCCGCCCCTTTGTGTTCCACATCTCTCAGGTGTGGTGACCTGGGTGTGTGTGTCTGCTTCAGTAACAACAAACAGAGGAACAGTAGAGCCCCGCCCCTCCTCACCTGCCCAGGTGAACAATCAGAATCAGAGCGGTCGGGCAGGTTCGTTCAGTCCCATCAGACTCAGATTTTAAAAGCACGACGAGCTGCTCGCAGGATTGAGGAGTGTTACACGCCGACAGGTAACCGGTGAGAGACGCCTGACAGCATCTTTGTGTTTAACAGGAAAAGCAGGAAGAAGCTGGTGTCAGAGAGGGAGCGAGGCGCCGTGGTGACTCGCTGTAAAGTAAACTCGTCCCTTCAGGGCTTCGTGACCTCCAGCAGGTTTTGGTTCCTCAGTAAATAATCTGAGGCCTCCACACAGCCCGTGTTCTCCAGTCCTACAGTCAGAATCACTCCATCGTTTCGAGCGAGCATTTGTTCTGTGGTTCTACTCGCCTTTTTGATGTTTGTGTGTATTTTTGTCTTTTCTATGAATTTAATTTAATTGAATTATTTTATCTCTGGTTGGAGTGGACGTTAGGACGTCCTTGAAGACGAGACAAAGGGCTTAATCCTATAGAACAAACTTCAGCTCCGTGTCCTCCCCGTGTCTCTGACTCAGAACTGATCTGTGGTCAGTGCTGGAGGTCTGCAGTACATTTACTCTGGTTGTGTACTTCAGTATTATTACTGAAACTTCTCAGATGTTTGATATAAAACATGTGAATTAAACTGTTTCTGTCATCATCTAGTAATTATCACAGGGAACATCCCGCTGCGTAACAAGTACTTTTCCTGATTATACTTGTGTACTTTTACTTGCATAACTCCAAACTCTACTGCTGCTGATTTATACTGTATGGGTGTTGTCCCTGCAGGGTTCCCGTAGGGGCCTGGGGCCCCCCCAACATCCAGGACATGGAGCTGAGGGAGGAGTGGCAGGACGACGGCTTCCCCAGGTCAGACTTCACCTTGGTCTGCTCTCTGTTTGTTCGTCTTATCTCAGTTTCTGTGGTTTCCTCTCGCTGCTCCGGCTGGTTCTGCAGCACAAACAGGTTCTGATCCGAGAGATCACGTTAGTATTAAAACTGCACCGTGCTGCGTCGGCCGGTGTTGTTAGAGCACTGCAGCTTTTCTGCATGTAACAGCTGTTTGACACGAAGCTGGTCCTTATCACACTTTATTTGCCAGGTGTGTGGAAACACAGGAGGAATGTGACTCCGGATTAGACTCAGCTCACGATGTTCTTACAGTACACAGTATCTAGTACATAGTATACAGTACACTCACGTATACACACTCTCCAGAAAAGGAAGTATTTTTGTGCCGATGTAGGTGAGTCAGGTGGATATGATATATACAGGCAGTGGTGGACAGTTACTAAGTACATTTACATGTACAAATGAGTTGTACCTGTACAGTACTTGAGTATTTTCTCTTCATGCCACTATCTCCTTCTGCTCCATCTCAGAGGGAGATCTTACTTTACTTTTTTACTTGACTACATTTATCTGACAGCTTCAGTTACTTTGCAAAGTCAGATTTTTAGACAAAACACACAGAGTCTATAAAATACCATGTTATGGAATAATAATTGTGTGTGTATGTATATATATATATATATATATATATATATATATATATATATATATATATATATACAACAGTAACTGGGGACATTTTACTGCAGTGAGTACTTTTAATACTTTAAGTCAATTTTCCTGATATTTATA
Organism: Micropterus salmoides; assembly: GCF_014851395.1. Taxonomy (NCBI): domain Eukaryota; kingdom Metazoa; phylum Chordata; class Actinopteri; order Centrarchiformes; family Centrarchidae; genus Micropterus; species Micropterus salmoides. The sequence goes on from NW_024040152.1 coordinate 36,325,674, forward strand.
TTTTTATTGTATTTAATTTTACTTAAGTAACATTTTCAATGCAGGAATTTTACTTGAGTACTTCATTCTCCTCTGTATACAATACGACCAGTAGGAACATCACTGAGTTACAGAATGATTGATGAATAAGAAACAGAGAGCAGGTGGATGTTGGAGTTACTGGGCTGTCAGCTGCGATCAGAGTGAAGGCCTCTGGGTAGAAACTGTGTCTGTTCGTTATGTGTAAAATCTGCTGCTTCTGACTCTGATGTTTAATGTGTTTGGTGTGGTGGTGGGGGTTCAGGCCTCTCCCAGAGGATTGTGGGAGTCCAGAGGAGGTGGAGAGTCCGTCAGGCGGTGAGCAGCGACCAGGTGAGCCTGAAAGTCCTGTTTTGTTTTTCTCCAAATGTATTTGCTTCGTATGAATTGTAGAAAATGATAAACAATAAATAAGAATTCATTATTATTTAGACTGAATATTTCATGCCGTCAACATGTTTGTGTACAAAGCCTGTTGCAAACTGACTTGAATTAATATAATAATAATAAATAATAGGAGTGAAAGATTCTTTCATTCTGATTGAATGTGTAATATGACCCACAAACATACGCAGCATTACTTAATCTATAGTTTCACGTAGCCTAATAATAATGTAGGTTTCACAAATGTGAAAAGTTTCACCACAACAAGGTAAAGTATAGGTATTGTGGATCCATTTGTACAAATGAACTAGTGTTTGTGGATCCACTTTTAAATGTCAACGAGTATTTGTAGATTTATTTGTACTAGTGAACAAGTGTTTGTGGATCTACTTTTAAGAGTCAACCAGTGTTTGTGGATCCATTTGTACAAGTCAACGAGTGTTTCTGGATCGCTTCCTGTAAGTTTGTGAACCATGTGATATTTGTGACTTCCCTTGTTGTCATGCAGCAGATCTGTAGGACAAATCCACCTGTGAGCCACAGCTGCACTTTAATATGTTCCATGTGTTCATCACAAGTGTATAATATGTTAACACCCAGGAGTGAACAACAACTGCCTTCGTGTTAACACGTTAATCATTTTACATTAACATGTGGTAAATTGAAACTCAGCTTAACCACAGCAAATATAACAAATTAAATATTAATAAATTTAATTATGATCATTTTGCGTATACTTTGTTTACAATTCTCAATAGAAGGCTAATATTGTTTAACCGTTCACACCTTCACGCTGCGTATGTTTGTGGATCATGTTTACATTTGTGGATTGTCTTCTGTCTCCATTCAGAACGTCCATAGGTAACAGTTACGTAAATTTTGACTGAGGGGGGCGCATGTCAGTTACTAACTGAAAACCTTCTCTCCCTCCCTCAGCACCGCCTAACAGCCTCGCCCTATCAGGAACTGTTGGTGGCGGAGCTAAGAAGCGTCTGGCGGCACCGTCACTCAGCCTCACTTTGAGCCACAAAGATTCTATGGACCCGAGCAGTGATGGGTTCTCTGCAGCAGCGCTGTCTGCAACACCGGACGAGACGCCTTCACTCGACATAAACCTGGAGGCTTTGGAGACCCCTTCAGGTAGCGAGTCGGGAACGCTGCCAGATGGCATCTACGAGCTGGAGTGGGAAGGTGAGACTGGCTGACCTCGGACAGCTGGTTAGAGAGATGACACGTATACACAGACTAACATAACTAACATTTTACATTTACAGGCCAAAGCCTCCTACAAGCTTGAGGCAAGATAAACAGAATTACATTAAAAAAAGAGAAACAATATTGATTTGAGAGAGAGAACCAATCACAGGGCGGCACATGGAGACACCACATTCACACCTGCAGTAACACGAACGCCTCGTTCAGACCACCAGCCCAGATTCATTTTTTGGCATTTCCAGATTTATTTTTAAAAGTCTGGACACCGCGTTGGTTAAAGAGTTAAGGTCAATTTATACTTCTTTATTTAAACTCTGGCCTCTTTCTGACAGATGACCTACCCCAGATGGGGAGGGGCAGGGCTGCAAGCGTGACCAGGAGCACGATGGAGTCAGAGGGTCTGATGGAGCTGGACCAGGTGGACAGCAGGGGGCGCCGCTGGAGGAAGTTCAGCATCGGTGGACATGAATATCACGTCAACATGAGTGTGCTGGAGCCGTACCTTCAGGTCCTGTCACACGGAGGTCAGAGGTCACACACAGTCACCTGAAACACTTCTGTAGATCCCGTGACAGGAAACGCCCACAGATCAGCTGACTGACTGAACACACCTGTAACACACCTCAACACACTGTAACACACATGTAACACACATGTAACACACTGTAACACACCTGTAACACACATGTAACACACCTGTAACACAACTCAACACACTGTAACACACCTGTAACACACCTGTAACACACTGTAACACACTGTAACACACCTGTAACACACCTGTAACACACCTGTAACACACATGTAACACACTGTAACACACCTGTAACACACATGTAACACACCTGTAACACAACTCAACACACTGTAACACACCTGTAACACACCTGTAACACACTGTAACACACCTGTAACACACATGTAACACACATGTAACACACCTGTAACACAACTCAACACACTGTAACACACCTGTAACACACTGTAACACACATGTAACACACCTCAACACACTGTAACACACATGTAACACACATGTAACACACTGTAACACACCTGTAACACACATGTAACACACATGTAACACACATGTAACACACCTGTAACACACATGTAACACACATGTAACACACCTGTAACACACATGTAACACACATGTAACACACCTGTAACACACATGTAACACACCTGTAACACACCTGTAACACAACTCAACACATTGTAACACACCTGTAACACACCTCAACACACTGTAACACACTGTAACACACATGTAACACACTGTAACACACCTCAACACACTGTAACACACATGTAACACACTGTAACACACCTGTAACACAACTCAACACACTGTAACATACATGTAACACACATGTAACACACATGTAACACACCTCAACACACCTGTAACACACCTCAACACACCTGTAACACACCTCAACACACTGTAACACACCTCAACACACTGTAACACACATGTAACACACATGTAACACACCTCAACACACTGTAACACACCTCAACACACTGTAACACACCTCAACACACTGTAACACACATGCAGCACACTGTAACACACCTCAACACACCTGTAACACACTGTAACACACCTGTAACACACTGTAACACACCTGTAACACACCTCAACACACTGTAACATACATCAACACACTGTAACACATCTGTAACACACCTCAACACACTGTAACACACCTCAACACACTGTAACACATCTGTAACACACCTCAACACACTGTAACATACCTCAACACACTGTAACACATCTGTAACACACCTCAACACACTGTAACACACTGTAACACACTGTAACACACCTCAACACACTGTAACATACCTCAACACACTGTAACACATCTGTAACACACCTCAACACACTGTAACACACGTAACACACTGTAACACACCTGTAACACAGTGTAACACACCTCAACACCCTGTAACACACATGTAACACACATGTAACACACCTGTAACACAACTCAACACACCTGTAACACACCTGTAACACACCTGTAACACACCTGTAACACACATGTAACACACTGTAACACACCTGTAACACACCTCAACACACTGTAACACACATGTAACACACCTCAACACACATCAACACACCTGTAACACACCTGTAACACAACTCAACACATTGTAACACACCTGTAACACACCTCAACACACTGTAACACACCTGTAACACATTGTAACACACCTCAACACACTGTAACACACTGTAACACACCTCAACACACTGTAACACACATGTAACACACTGTAACACACCTCAACACACTGTAACACACATGTAACACACTGTAACACACCTGTAACACAACTCAACACACTGTAACACACATGTAACACACTGTAACACACCTGTAACACAACTCAACACACTGTAACACACATGTAACACACATGTAACACACCTGTAACACACCTCAACACACCTGTAACACACCTCAACACACTGTAACACACCTCAACACACTGTAACACACATGTAACACACTGTACCACACCTGTAACACAACTCAACACACTGTAACACACCTCAACACACTGTAACACACATGTAACACACATGTAACACACCTCAACACACTGTAACACACCGCAACACACTGTAACACACATGCAACACACTGTAACACACCTCAACACACTGTAACACACATGTAACACACATGTAACACACCTCAACACACTGTAACACACCTGTAACACACCTCAACACACCTGTAACACACTGTAACACACCTGTAACACACCTGTAACACACCTCAACACACTGTAACATACCTCAACACACTGTAACACATCTGTAACACACCTCAACACATTGTAACACACTGTAACACACTGTAACACACCTCAACACACTGTAACACATCTGTAACACACTGTAACACACTGTAACACACCTCAACACACTGTAACATACCTCAACACACTGTAACACATCTGTAACACACCTCAACACATTGTAACACACTGTAACACACTGTAACACACCTCAACACACTGTAACACATCTGTAACACACTGTAACACACTGTAACACACCTCAACACACTGTAACACATCTGTAACACACTGTAACACAGTGTAACACACCTGCAACACTCTGTATAGATTGATATTTTCTGAGTAGTTGTTGTTGGAAAGAGTTTTATTTGCGGGACACATGAAGTCAGTCGGTGACTCTCATCTGATTGGTCAGGTTACTATGGAGACGAGATGAACGCCATCATCCTGTTCACCTCCTGCTACCTGCCGGAGAACACGGTGGAGGACTATGAGTACGTCATGGACAACCTGTTCAGGTGAGTTGACACAGTTGAAACCGGAGAATATGTAAACATGACGTCCACCCGTCTCGGCATGAACGAACTGTGAATGATGTTGTTTGTTTGTTTGTGTGTTTGTGTGTCCTCCTGCAGGTATATTGTGGGCACGTTGGACCTGATGGTTTCAGAGAAGTACATCCTGGTCTACCTGTGTGCCATGGCTCCCAGAAACAAGCTGCCGGCCATCAAATGGCTCCACCAGTGCTACACCTCCATCGACCGCAGGTACGCTGCTTTCACTGTCACGCTGACGTTGTTACCTGAGTCTGACGTTTGGGGAGTTTCTGTAAATATCCCGCATAAATAAAACAGGAAATGAGAAAGAGTCCCAGCTTGTTTCTGTGTGTCCAGGCTGAAGAAGGACCTGAGGGGGCTGCTGGTCGTCCATCCCGCCTGGTACATCAGAGCTCTCATCACTGTGGTCAAACCCTTCATCAGGTCTGCAACACACACACCTGTTCATCTAGCTCACCTGACTACACATACACTGAGGGTTTAAACTCACGGCGCATCCCAGTTCTCTTATTTTACGTTTTCTTGCTTCTCGCTTCAACCGAAAGGCGTTCTGGTCGGCCATCTTGCAGGCCGTGCCAAAGCTCTTATTTCTGCTCTGACGATCGAGGAGATGCGTCCTGACACGCCCCCTTGTTGGATATAAGTTATTGATTGAACGCTGCAGCTGATCACATACAGACGTCGCTTCAGAAGACGCTTCAGAGGAGAGGACGCCTCTGAAATGTTGACGGAACTTGTGCATAACAGAGACCAGTGTTCCCCCTGTGTTCAGCACACCACTGCTGCAGAATGAATAACCTCCCTGCTTAAATGTCACACAATCATTAGTATCAATGCACAAGTGATGATTTTAACTCGCACACTGTGCGAGCATGGCGACATTGAACGCCTGGCAGCTCTCTATGTGAGGCCGAGCAAATGAGAGAGAGCGAGCGGCAGAACGTGACGGTGAAAGTTTGCGGAGGAAAATATTAGCAGGAAGTTTCAGTCTGGCAGTAAAGCTGCAGTGTGTCGTTTCCCCAACAGCTGGAAAGCTAAAGGCGGTTAGCGCGAGATGCCCAGAGATTCCCACCCCTCGACAATACGATCGACTTTAATCATCAATAACTGTTTAGTTTTCCAACAGAGAAATCTCACAGCCCTGCCAGTGTAGATGGAGACCAACCTGAAACATCAAACACCTCAGAGATTGTAAAGAAGAGAACGCCTAAATTATTTACACACATTGAAAGGTTGTGATTTCAACATTACGGCCTCTCATCTGTCCTGCACATCCTGTTTCACAGCTGCTAGTTGTTCAGATGTTTTTATTGAAGGAGGACAGGATGGGATCTATCGTTGTGTTTTTGTTTTGCACCGTGGCTTCACGTTGGTTTCGAGAATTGAAGAATTTTACTGGTATCGACTGCTACGTTGGGGCGGCTGTGGCTCAGGAGGTAGAGCGGGTTAGCCGTTAATCGGAAGGTCGGCGGTTCAATCCTGGCTCCCCCTGGTTGCAAGTCGAAGTGTCCTTGGGCAAGATACTGAACCCCGAATTGCCCCTGGCGGCTGTTCCGCCAGTGTATGAGTGAGTGTGAATGTTAGTTTCCGTTTGAGCCCTTAGGCTCAGTGTATGAATGTGTGTGACTGGTGAATGCAGATGTAGTGTAAAAGCGCTTTGAGTGGTCGAAAAGACTAGAAAGGCGCTATACAAGTACGGAGCATTTACATTTACATTTCTTGTATCATGACATCCCTAACATAGAGACGGCACACACCAAGAACAATAATGTTCTGTCCGGTTCCTGTCCACTGACTCTCTGTCGTCCACAGCGAGAAGTTCAGCAGGAAGATTCGGTTCATCCAGACTCTGCAGCAGCTGTCCGAGATCATCCCCACAGAACGTCTGCAGATCCCCGATGCAATACGACAGTAAGGACGCCGCTGCTACTGTCCACTTCTACTGTCTGGTTCTTGTTCTACTGATTGTTCGACTTTCTCTGTTCGACCATCGATGTTCCACTGTCTCTGTTCTACTGTCTCTGTTCTGCTGACTGTTCTGCTGTCTGTTCCACTGTCTCTGTTCGACCATCGATGTTCCACTGTCTCTGTTCTACTGTCGCTGCTCTACTGACTCTGTTCCTCTGTCTCTGTTCTGTGCACTGTTCTACTGTCTCTGTTCTACTGTCTCTGTTCGACCATTGCTGTTCTGCTGTCTGTTCGACTGTCTCTGTTCCACTGTCTCTGTTCCACTGTCTCTGTTCTACTGTCGCTGCTCTACTGACTCTGTTCCTCTGTCTCTGTTCTGTGCACTGTTCTACTGTCTCTGTTCCTCTGTCTCTGTTCCTCTGTCTCTGTTCTACTGTCGCTGTTCTACTGTCTCTGTTCTACTGTCTCTGTTCGACCATTGCTGTTCTACTGTCTGTTGTTCTGATTGTTCAACTTTCTCTGTTCTGTTGATTGTTCGACTGTCGCTGTTCAACCGTCTCTGTTCTACTAACTGTTCTACTGTCTCTATTCTACTGTGTCTATTCTACTGTCGCTGCTCTACTGACTTTGTTCAACCGTCTCTGTTCTGCTGACTGTTTTACTGTCTCTGATCTACTAACTGTTCTACTGTCGCTGTTTGACTATCTCTGTTTGACCATCGCTGTTCTACTGTCTCTGTTCTACTGTCTCTGTTCGACTGTCTCTGTTCGACTGTCTCAGTTCTACTGTCTCTGTTCGACTGTCTCAGTTCTACTGTCTCTGTTCGACTGTCTCAGTTCCTCTGTCTCTGTTCTACTGTCGCTGCTCTACTGACTCTGTTCCTCTGTCTCTGTTCTGTGCACTTTTCTACTGTCTCTGTTCTACTGTCTCTGTTCGACCATTGCTGTTCTGCTGTCTGTTCGACTGTCTCTGTTCCACTGTCTCTGTTCCACTGTCTCTGTTCTACTGTCGCTGCTCTACTGACTCTGTTCCTCTGTCTCTGTTCTACTGTCGCTGTTCTACTGTCTCTGTTCTACTGTCTCTGTTCGACCATTGCTGTTCTACTGTCTGTTGTTCTGATTGTTCAACTTTCTCTGTTCTGTTGATTGTTCGACTGTCGCTGTTCAACCGTCTCTGTTCTACTAACTGTTCTACTGTCTCTATTCTACTGTGTCTATTCTACTGTCGCTGCTCTACTGACTTTGTTCAACCGTCTCTGTTCTGCTGACTGTTTTAATGTCTCTGATCTACTAACTGTTCTACTGTCGCTGTTTGACTATCTCTGTTTGACCATCTCTGTTTGACCATCGCTGTTCTACTGTCTCTGTTCGACTGTCTCTGTTCGACTGTCGCTGTTCTACTGTCGCTGTTCTACTGTCTCTGTTCGACTGTCTCTGTTCGACTGTCTCTGTTCGACTGTCTCTGTTCGACTGTCGCTGTTCTACTGTCTCTGTTCGACTGTCTCTGTTCTACTGTCTCTGTTCGACTGTCTCTGTTCGACTGTCGCTGTTCTACTGTCTCTGTTCGACTGTCGCTGTTCTACTGTCTCTGTTCGACTGTCTCTGTTCGACTGTCGCTGTTCTACTGTCGCTGTTCTACTGTCTCTGTTCGACTGTCTCTGTTCGACTGTCTCTGTTCGACTGTCTCTGTTCGACTGTCGCTGTTCTACTGTCTCTGTTCTACTGTCTCTGTTCTACTGTCGCTGTTCTACTGTCGCTGTTCGACTGTCTCAGTTCTACTGTCGCTGTTCTGCTGACTGTTCTACTGTCACTGTTCTACTGTCGCTGTTCTACTGTCTCTGTTCGACTGTCTCTGTTCTGCTGACTGTTCTACTGTCTCTGTTCTACTGTCTCTGTTCTGCTGACTGTTCTACTGTCTCAGTTCTACTGTCTCAGTTAGACTGTCTCTGTTCTGCTGACTGTTCTACTGTCTCAGTTCTACTGTCTCTGTTCTGCTGACTGTTCGACTGTCTCTGTTCGACTGTCGCTGTTCTGCTGACTGTTCTACTGTCTCAGTTCTACTGTCTCAGTTAGACTGTCTCTGTTCTGCTGACTGTTCTACTGTCTCAGTTCTACTGTCTCTGTTCTGCTGACTGTTCGACTGTCTCTGTTCGACTGTCGCTGTTCGACTGTCTCTGTTCTACTGTCTCAGTTCTACTGTCTCTGTTCTGCTGACTGTTCTACTGTCTCAGTTCTACTGTCTCTGTTCTGCTGACTGTTCTACTGTCTCAGTTCGACTGTCTCAGTTCGAATGTCTCTGTTCTGCTGACTGTTCTACTGTCTCAGTTCTACTGTCTCAGTTCTACTGTCTCTGTTCTGCTGACTGTTCTACTGTCTCAGTTCTACTGTCTCAGTTCTACTGTCTCTGTTCTGCTGACTGTTCGACTGTCTCAGTTCGACTGTCTCAGTTCGACTGTCGCTGTTTGACTGTCGCTGTTCGAGTGTCGCAGTTCTACTGTCTCAGTTCGACTGTCTCTGTTCTGCTGACTGTTCTACTGTCTCAGTTCTACTGTCTCTGTTCGACTGTCTCTGTTCTGCTGACTGTTCTACTGTCTCAGTTCTACTGTCTCAGTTCGACTGTCGCTGTTCGACTGTCGCTGTTCGAGTGTCGCAGTTCTACTGTCTCAGTTCTACTGTCTCTGTTCTGCTGACTGTTCTACTGTCTCAGTTCTACTGTCTCTGTTCTGCTGAATGTTCTACTGTCTCAGTTCGACTGTCTCTGTTCGACTGTCGCTGTTCAACTGTCGCTGTTCGACTGTCTCTGTTCGACTGTCTCTGTTCGACTGTCTCTGTTCTGCTGACTGTTCTACTGTCGCTGTTCTACTGTCTCAGTTCTACTGTCTCTGTTCTGCTGACTGTTCTACTGTCTCTGTTCGACTGTCGCTGTTCGACTGTCGCTGTTCGACTGTCTCTGTTCGACTGTCTCTGTTCGACTGTCTCTGTTCTGCTGACTGTTCTACTGTCTCTGTTCTACTGTCGCTGTTCTACTGTCACTGTTCTACTGTCTCTGTTCTGCTGACTGTTCTACTGTCACTGTTCTACTGTCGCTGTTCTACTGTCTCAGTTCTACTGACTGTTCTACTGTCTCAGTTCGACTGTCTCTGTTCTAATGTGGTTCTCTTTTTGTGGTTCTCCCGCACTGTAAACTGCGGTTGATGTTGAACTGTCGCTTGTGTCCTGCAGGTTTGATGAGAAGCTGAACAGATGACGATCACAGACTGGATCGATCCTAAAGGTCAGAGGTCATCAGACTGAGCGCCTCCTGCTGATGACCTTTGACCTCCTGCCTTTACAAAGACTCTGGGTTTATTTATACTGTCTGTCTTTAATCAGGGCGGGGCCGTCTGGTTCTCCTGCAGCTTCGGACTCATTTCAGCTCTGAACCTTTAAGCCGCCATGTTCTATCCTAAATCGTCAAACTGGGCACAGGTCGGTGGTGTAACTGTGACTCCACCCCCCACCGTGTGTCAGGTAGATGGAGCTCAACAGCTCATTTTAAACTCTGCAGGAACCAACCCGTCTTAAAAAGGAACGTGTTGCAGGTGTGTTGATGATGTCGCCTGTAGAACGACCTCCGTCTGTCAGCTGCAGCAGGGAGAACAGATGTTTCTGTATCAGCACCTGCTGCACTAACGTACCTGTAATAAAAGTATCGATCAAACCTTTTTACCAGATCACCCCTGTTCTTCACAGCTTCAGTATCTTACTACAGAAACGGTCCTGACAGAGGAACGAATGTTCCTGTTGCTCTGCAGAGACGCTGTGAACGCTCAAAGACTCAAATCCTTTTAAAACACGACCAACAGAGCCACTGATCAATCTGCAAGATTTCTGTTCATTAATAAAACAGAATCAGCGTTCATTTAAACGCCTCGGCTGGTTGAAATGCTGTTTTCTAAAAGTTTTCTCAACTCTGGTGAGCTGATGAACGACTTGTATTTTTATACGTTGATGTATTTCTTTCTTGTTATTAGTGTTTGTATCATGATTCCTTTGGGTCAAATTCAGTCCAGGTCAGTAAAATCCTGAAACATGACATTTTATTCTGTTGTGCACACAAGATAAAAAATCTTTCAGGACTTTGAGGTCTAAAAAAGTTTGTATGCTCCTGAAATGCAGCAGCAGATGTTTCCAGGTGAGTTTCTCTTTCTTCAGCATCTGAAGAAGAACATTAGATGGTGGGCGTCAGGAACAAACTGAGTCTCTGTTCAAATATAGGTTTTCCTCCATTTGATGAACTGAAATCAGCTCCTCGTCAGTCCAGCAGAGGGCAGCCTGTTCCCACGAACACCACTGGGTCTCAAACAGGTCCTGGTCCAGAGTCCCTGTAGGTTTCCTAAAGACACATGTTAGACTTTTAAAGAACTTTTTAGCCTCTTTACAGTTTTTCTTGAGTAGTTTTAAAATCATTGTAAAGATCCTCTAAGTGAATCTAGTTTAGGCCTTTAGTGTGTTCAGTTTTTTCCAGCTCTTCAGGCTCCATGTTTTTATGGATTTATTTTCAAAATTATCAAACTTTCTTCTGTCTCTAAACAAGAACCCTAAAAGAGTAACTTGGTGGCTACATACATGGTACCATGCTAACTTAACAGACTGAGACTAAAGCTAATGTGTCCCAGTCATAAATGGTCCCTAAAGCTAATGTGTCCCAGTCATAGATGGTCCCTAAAGCTAATGTGTCCCAGTCATAAATGGTCCCTAAAGCTAATGTGTCCCAGTCATAGATGGTCCCTAAAGCTAATGTGTCCCAGTCATAAATGGTCCCTAAAGCTAATGTGTCCCAGTCATAGATGGTCCCTAAAGCTAATGTGTCCCAGTCATAAATGGTCCCTAAAGCTAATGTGTCCCAGTCATAGATGGTCCCTAAAGCTAATGTGTCCCAGTCATAAATGGTCCCTAAAGCTAATGTGTCCCAGTCATAGATGGTCCCTAAAGCTAATGTGTCCCAGTCATAGATGGTCCCTAAAGCTAATGTGTCCCAGTCATAAATGGTCCCTAAAGCTAATGTGTCCCAGTCATAGATGGTCCCTAAAGCTAATGTGTCCCAGTCATAAATGGTCCCTAAAGCTAATGTGTCCCAGTCATAAATGGTCCTAAAGCTAATGTGTCCCAGTCATAGATGGTCCCTAAAGCTAATGTGTCCCAGTCATAAATGGTCCCTAAAGCTAATGTGTCCCAGTCATAAATGGTCCCTAAAGCTAATGTGTCCCAGTCATAAATGGTCCTAAAGCTAATGTGTCCCAGTCATAGATGGTCCCTAAAGCTAATGTGTCCCAGTCATAAATGGTCCCTAAAGCTAATGTGTCCCAATCATAAATGGTCCCTAAAGCTAATGTGTCCCAGTCATAAATGGTCCCTAAAGCTAATGTGTCCCAGTCATAAATGGTCCTAAAGCTAATGTGTCCCAGTCATAAATGGTCCCTAAAGCTAATGTGTCCCAGTCATAAATGGTCCCTAAAGCTAATGTGTCCCAGTCATAAATGGTCCTAAAGCTAATGTGTCCCAGTCATAGATGGTCCCTAAAGCTAATGTGTCCCAGTCATAGATGGTCCCTAAAGCTAATGTGTCCCAGTCATAGATGGTCCCAGGACATGCTATCATGCTAACAGACTCAGACTAAAGGTCCCAGTCATCATCTTCATCGATATCAGTTTGTAGAAGACACAATAACAAGAAGTATTGCAGCTAGTAAGTCCTTGCGTTGTTATTAGTATGATGAGGAAAAATGTAACATCTCTTCATTTCAGCTGAACTTTATTGTCCAACTCAGAGTTATTAAGTAAGATCATCTTATTTAACAGCTCTGGTCAGACTCTTGGTCACATCAGTCACTTTATTAGGAACTTACTGGACTGTAAAATCCAGCCACACCCAGATGTGTGACATCCAGACTTCAACAGCAACACAGTGGAGCTGAGACTTCTTTAAATATCGGGACGTGACTGTATTTCAGTGGAAGGAGCGGCGTTTTCCCATAAACGGATATTAATAGAGTCCCAGTTGTTTATTGTCGCTGTTTCTGCAGCAGGTGTCAGTAAATCTGACTCCCGCGCGCTGCTCCTCATTCTGGCCCGATAGCGGCGCAGCCTGCGCCACGAGCTGTCCACGCGTCCGCTCTGCGCTCTGATTGGCTGCAGTGGCCCAAACAGCCCGCGCTGGCCAATCGGAGAGCTCCACCCTCCAGCGGCTCGGCGTGTCCACGCCGCGTGCACGTGCTGCTCGGCGAGAGGTAACGGACACCGGGATCCCCCGCCGGTATATAACTGCCCTCAAACTGTTTACCGACACGGACACCGAAACTGACGACCAAACAGCCCGTTTGTATTTGTTTACCGTAAATATCTCGAGTTTAAATCATCTCTGTGACGGAGTTCATCAAATGTTATGACCATATTTTATTTCATTATTATCACTTTATTTCCCATCTAATTAAATTAGATTAGTTGTTTTATTGCGATCACCGGTCTCGGAACCTTAAGTTACACCAGTACCGGCACCGTCATGGTTCTGTCTCCGGGGAACAAGCTGAAAGTCTTCCAGCTGGTCTTCTCGGACCCCGGCCGGTCCTTCTACAGCAGCGGGGAGAAGCTGTCCGGCTCCGTGCTGCTGGAGGCGGCTCAGCCCTGCAGGGTGACCGGCCTCAGGGTCACCGCCGCCGGCTGCGCCCGGGTGGAGCACCGCGGCGGGAAGAACCGCAAGAACCGGAGCCAGGAGGTGGAGTACCTGAAGTACGAGGAGGAGCTGCGGCTGGAGGAGCAGCTCAGTAAAGGTACACAGCAGCGTGTATTTGTACTCTGTGTACTGTCAGTAGAGTTAAATCCCAACATGTGAAATATGTCGGATTGAGCCTTTAAAAGATGAACTGTTTAAATAAATAGCAGAAATATTAGATTTGTTCATGTGGATCGATTATTTCCACTCTCTTGTTGTTTAATTCTATATGAATTTGAAGTGAGATTTGACGGTAGATGGTAGTGAGATGGTAATTATCACAATATTTTCCTCAATAACAAAATAACATGTTCAATAAATGTTTGATTTAATTTATTTGCAACGAATCGGCTGCTAATGTTTCTATCGAAATGTTTATTTTGTTGATCTGTTTCTAATGATAAACACGATCCCTCTCTGGGATCACAGACACCACAGACTTCGGTCCAGACGTGAGACAACAGTTGTTGTGATTTATATAAATAAAACTGGATTGGATGATCAGTTCTGTATCGATCGATGACGTGGTGGCGTTTGTCCGCAGGCTCAGACGGCTGCTTCCTGCTGCAGCCGGCTAAAACCTACAGCTTCCAGTTCGGCTTCGAGCTTCCTGCGGCCGGGTGAGTCCCACATCGATTACAGCGGATCTGATATCTGTCACTGATCGCAGCAGGTGATCCTGACGTGACCTCTGCTCTGGTTTCAGGCGCCTGGTGTCGTCCTACAAAGGAAAGTTCGGCTACGTCCGTTACTACGTGCGGGCGGTGCTGGACAAGCCTTCCCAGCATGCTTTGCAGTGTGAGAGGGAGTTTGAGGTGGAGGAGCCGCTGGATGTGAACCGACCCGACCTGCTGGTACGAAACACACCAACACGTCCAGCTGACCCGGTGTCAGGATCTGCCGAGTCAGATTTCAGTTTCCTGGTTCGGGGCCCGTCGTCACGCTGAGTCACCTAACTAACAACACGCCGTCTGTAATTAGATCTGATTGGTTAAACGCCGCAGTGTGAGGACGGGATCAATAACAACAAACAGTGCGCGATCACCATCTCACTCGCAGAACGTTCCTGAACATGCGACCGGGCCGACCGTCAGCGGGTCGTCCACTGATCACAGGGTCGGGGGTTCGATCCCCGGTCCACGTGTTGAAGAGTGCTGAACCAGCAGCTCCGATTAGAACCTCTGAACCACCCTCATCCTCTTGGTTCTGGTTCTGGGGGGGTTGTGCCCACTAAACCCGACGCGTGGCAGACATCTGAACGACCTCCGCGATCTGTTATCGACATAAAGCCAGAACCAGCAGTCTCAGGTTCCTCTGGGTTCCACCAGGCTTTTTCTAACAAGCAGAACCAGAACTGAGTTTGCTGACAGGCCATTAGTCCGTGTATTGTGGTCTGGATCTTTACTGAGGTCTCTGTCCTCCTCAGGCTCCGGCTGCAGCCTCCAGACAGAAGAAGGTCACCTGCATGTTCATCCCTGACGGCCAGGTGTCCGTCAGCGCTCGGATCGACAGGAAGGGCTTCTGTGAGGGAGAAGACATCAACATCAGCGCCAAGTTTGAGAACACCTGTTCCCGTATCGTGGTCCCGAAGGCCGCCATCATCGCCAAACACTCGTATGTGGCCGACGGACACACCAAGGTGACGCCCGGACACGAGGATGGTTTCCTGACGCCGCGACGGGCCGAACGCTGACAGGAGCTCTGACCTCTGACTTTTACTCTGTTCAGGTTTTTCGTCAGAAACTGTCGGCGGTCCGAGGAAACCACATCATCTCCGGGATGTGCGACATGTGGCAGGGGAAGACCATCCGAGTCCCCAAACTGAAGCCGTCGCTGCTCGGCTGTGACATCATCAAGGTGGACTACGCCCTCATGGTGAGTCGTGGTCGATGGCAGCAGCATAGATCAGTACTTAACAAACGTACACGAGGTCGGGTGCTAACCTGCGCCTGCTCCCCCAGATCTACCTGCACATCCCCGGCAGCGAGAAGCTGGTCCTGGAGCTGCCCCTGGTCATCGGGACGATCCCGTTCAGCGGCGTGGGCAGCAGGACCAGCAGCATGAGCAGCCAGGCCGGGTCCCTGAGCAGCCAGGCCGGGTCCCTGAGCAGCTGGTCCTCCTTGCCCTCGGCCCCTCCCAGCTACAGTAACATCCACAGAGACCTGAGGGTGGACGGCCCCCGCACCCCGCTGCTCCAGGACTACGACGGCGTGGAGGACGACGAGGACGAGGGCGGGCTCTTCATGAGAGCGCCGGAGGTGTACTACCCCCCGCCCCCCGCCTACAGCGAGGTGAGCCCTGCCGCCATCGATGGTTTAGTCCGTCTCCTGTTCAGATCTCTGCACGTCCTCTTTTACCCCGCTGCTATAATCGACTCTTCCTGTCGTTGTGTTCAGGTCGATCAGGGCGCCGTCAACCCTCCTCAGGTTGTTCAGGTCTTCTGAGTACGACTTCTGCTCCAGCCACACGGCCGCCGGCATGACGGGGCCGACCGCCTGAGCTCGCCCGCCCGCCGGTGACACTCAGGACAGCGGCCGAGCCCCAGGACCGCCACGACTCGCCGTCTCCCGGCTTTGGCACTTTGTTTTGTTGTGAAAAGTTTTTTCTACGACAGTTTCAGGAAGTTCCAGCTGTAAATATGATGTAAATAAATGCAGATGTTTATTTTTTTACTAATAAATCAGTTCATGACTTTAAATCTGCGTCCGTGTTTCTCTGAGGACAAACCGTCGCTTTCCACAGAGGCCGGCCCGGCGTGAAACCGGTGAAGTGCGACGCCGTGAGACAGAACGCCACTGTCACGTTGTTGTTTTTATTTAACCGTGTTTGTTGAGATTTTGTTCATCTAAAATAAAATAAAAGCATAAAACACGGTATCATTAATACAACAGGAAATAATCAACCTTCCAAAGTGCCTCCATGAACCCAGTCGGCCACGTTTCACCTCAGAAACGTCTCAATGATTATAAAGATTCAGCAGAAGGAAAAGTACTTTTACTCAGGTACTGCACTTCAGTTTCAAAGTACTTACATGTATTATTACACGTGTCGCACGCCTCAGGAGCAGCGAGGGGTTAAGGACACACGGGTGGAACTGAACTCGGGTCTCTCTCACCAAAGGTATGTGTCTTATCCACTGCGCCATCAGCGCCACGTAGTAGATGAATACTTTTACACCGCGGTGTCTGCCGTCAGGGTCTGAATACTTCAGTTAACGACGACGTCTCGTCACCGAGGTGTTTTTATAAAACCTGAACCCTGTCGGTCTGAGACCTCTGACCCACTTCAGCTCGCTGCACACTGCAGACGTGTGATTCACGATGTTTAAAGGGCTGTTTGAGGGTCAAGACTTGGTTTTAGGGTTCAGGTTAGGGAATGCATTCTGTGTCAGAGGTGTGTGTGCGTGTAACCACGTCCCGCACGTTGACACTCATCGTGTTACAGCTGGCCTCCAGACCCCCCCCCCCACTTCTCCTCCGTCTGCATGGCCGGCAGCCTCTCTGCTCTGATTGGTTGGCAGTTGATCCCAGACCGCGTGTGATTGGTCGAGGCCCCGGGGTCACTCGCTCAGAGCGTGATCGGGTGTCTGAGTCGGCGCCAGCGCTCCTCTTTCTGTTTCCACATTTGGAATGAGTGAGCTAATGCTAACGTTAGCTCTGAGTCAAAAGGAGGTCAGAGGTCACGACTGAGGACAACGTGCTGCTGCAGCTCAGCGTTCACTTCAACCAGCGACAGCGAACACACCACCAGCCAATCACAGCCGAGACGGTTATTAACGCGTTATCAATCAACTTAGTCTGGGGGGGGGTTCACCCGCTGTCAGTGGGACAATCTGAACCAGGAGCGTAAACCAGGTCATAGATCTGATCCACATCGTTACAGGACAGTTTCCAGCTTCTCCTCATGGAGCACAGGATCCTGTCCCCCTTTTTAAAAACGGAACCACCACCCTGGTCTGGTTCAGTTACCACTTGACACCCTGGCATCCCAGTACCTGCTGCTCCAGGAGACCCCTGGACCGACCAAGTCTGAGAGTCCTCCTTCTTAGTCCGCCACCACGACAGGAACCCAAGACCTCCTGACCTGAACTCCCAGCAGGGAACACATCGATTATTGATCCTAACTGCAGTCCTGAGCCGGTCTGCAGGCTCTTTATGGAGCTTTGTCGGTACTACCTGCCGGGACTAATTATCTGTACTTAAGTATACTTTTGTGGTACTTGTACTTTCCTTGAATATTTCCACTGTACTTTTCTCTCCTCTACTCTCACTGGATCACTTCACTTCGGGTACTTTAATCTGCAGCAATGCTTCATGGTCTATAACAGGATGTTATTGTAGACAGAATGTGTATTTATTGAGATATCGAGCCTAAAATATCCAGATATTATTTATGAGCTCAGATTTAATCCAGTAATAATATTACTATTCTGAAATGGGCCGGTCTGCGTAATGAGTACTTTGAGTGTATTTTGATGCCAATACTTGCTGGTAACAGAGTATTTCTGCAGTATTAGTACTGTCAATGACGCATTCTTCAGTGTGTGTATTTTGTGTTTTACACACAGATTAGTAGTTAAACTGAAGTAAATGATCGAGTTTTTCTTCCACCTGATTAAAGGCGACGTTCTGATGTCAGGATGAAGTTTTGCAGTAAAAACTTTTAGGAAACAACATGATGCTAAAATACTTTTCCTCACATCAACATTTCCTTTCTGTTTTACTGACTGACTGTGAATCAAGTGTTTGGTTGTATTGATCAGCCTCTGAGAGCTAAATATTCCCACCACGCCCTGAACGCCTCGTGTAGCCGTTTATTACCCAACAGCCACAACAAACACACAGAATTCACTTTTCTGATAAAAACATAAAACACAGATACAAAAGTTAAAAAACGTTGGAACGACATGAACGCAGAGGGCTCCTGGCGACGCCTTATTGGCTCCTGGCGGCTCCTCATGGCTCCTGGCGGCTCCTCATGGCTCCTGGCAGGCTCCCTCTGCTGACTCGTCCCTTTCAGAAACAGTAAAAAGTCAAACAGCTGCTGGACGGTTCGTCTCTGCGGAGACAGAAGCAGACGTGCTGGTGTTTCAGTAAATAGCCTCGTCCATGTTGTCGTCGCTGTCTCCACCAAACTCCTCCCCGTTATCGAAGTACGACATGACGTAGTCCGTCTCCTGCGGAGCAGAAGGTCAAAGGTCAGAGCTCAACATCAAACTGTCATGTTCTTACATTAAATGCTCTCAGCGGCGACGAGCGAGCTCCACTTCAGTGTTTAGTCACTACCTGAATCTGCTGCCTCTCTCCTCACCTTCCTCTTCCTGTACACACCTGCGGCCCCGCCCCTTCCTGCACACACCTGCGGCCCCGCCCCTTCCTGTACACACCTGCGGCCCCGCCCCTTCCTGTACACACCTGCGGCCCCGCCCCTTCCTGTACACACCTGCCGGCCCCGCCCCTTCCTGTACACACCTGCCGGCCCCGCCCCTTCCTGTACACACCTGCCGGCCCCGCCCCTTCCTGTACATCTCTGCTGTCTTTCTCCATCAGCAGCACGTTTTATAAAGTCACCTGCAACGGTGCGTTCACTGTCGCTCCATTCTTGTACAATGTCCACTGTGTCTGCGTCCTCTAACTTCCCGTCACTGCATTTAAGGTCAGCTGGACGTCCAATCGTATCAATATTACACCGTAAAACTGATGTATCGTCTTCCAGCTGCGTGCGTCACATGGAGAAACCCTCTGTGTGTTTCAGACAGCGTGCTGCATCAGGTTCATCAGGAACCGCATCACTATCATTAAACTGATGTTTGTGTCTTTACTGAACAGCTGGAGGGTTTCACGCTGACGTCTGAGGATGTGAAGGAGCAGCTGATTCCGTCTCTGCAGGCTTCAGGCTGATGAATCAATCAACAGTCCTGACTGACTGCAGATCCCGGAGCTGAGCGGCTTCCTGTCCTCAGACCTCATGAAAACAGCTCGGACACACAGTGACATCATTTCCTGAATGATTTACATTTTGCTGAACTGAACGCCACCCCCCCCCCCCCCCAGTGCTGCCGCTAAACAAACCAAAGTTCATTCATAAAAACCTTGTTTTAATAAAAACCTCTCACCTCCTCAAACTCTTCCTCGTCGTACTCCTCCTCTCCCTCGGCCTCCTCTTCCTCTGGTTTCTTCTTCTTCTTCTCCCCTCCCTCCTCCTCCTCCTCCTCCTCCTCTCCCGAGCTCCCCCGCTCCTCCTTCTTTTCCAGACTCTGATACACATTAAGGTGGAAAGGTGTTTAGTTTGGACTGAGGATCTGGAGATAGTGCAGCTACTTCCTGTCCCCGGAGTCTCACCTCCAGTTTGAGCAGCACTTCCTCTTTCTCTTTCACTCGTTTCTTCTTCTGAGCAGGCTGAAGTCTGTCAGAGTGACCGCCTGCGGCCGAAACACCTGAGAGACACAGAACAGGGCGTTACACGCCCAACGGTCACTCATCCACCCAGAAATCACCAACACATCCAGCGGCTGAAGCAGAGCAGGCTCAGCGCGTCCTTCTGTCCGTCTTAATAAAGTTTGTTCAAACATCAGGAACACTGACAGAACGGAGCCCGTTTCAGCTCACGTACTGCTACTACATAGTCTGTACTGCATGTACTGCATGTACTGCATGTACTGCATGTACTGCATGTACTGCATGTACTGTGTACTCACCATCTCTGGCAGGTTTCTTCACGTGGACTCTGAGCTCTTTAGGGAATCTCTTCCAGTCTGAGTCAAAAACAACAACAAGTCATCAATAATAATAATTAATACGGACGATGATGATGGTGACGATGATGATGGTGACGATGATGATGGTGGCGTCTCACCTGGAGTCCAGTCTGTCGTTCCGTCTGTCGGCTCACTGCTGTGATATTTATCAGAGTATCTCTCCACATCTGGAAACACAGTCAGCTGATAGTTACTGTTACAGAGTGTGTGTGTGCGTTACAGTGTGTGTTTGCGTTACAGTGTGTGTGTGTGCGTTACAGTGTGTGTTTGTGTTACAGTGTGTGTGTGTGCGTTACAGTGTGTGTGTGTGCGTTACAGTGTGTGTGTGTGCGTTACAGTGTGTGTGTGTGTTACAGTGTGTGTGTGTTACAGTGTGTGTGTGTGTTACAGTGTGTGTGTGTGCGTTACAGTGTGTGTGCGTTACAGTGTGTGTTTGTGTTACAGTGTGTTTGTGTTACAGTGTGTTTGTGTTACAGTGTGTGTGTTTGTGTTACAGTGTGTGTGTTTGTGTTACAGTGTGTGTGTGTGCGTTACAGTGTGTGTTTGTGTTACAGTGTGTGTGTGTTACAGTGTGTGTGTGTTACAGTGTGTGTGTTTGTGTTACAGTGTGTGTGTTTGTGTTACAGTGTGTGTGTTTGTGTTACAGTGTGTGTGTGTTACAGTGTGTGTGTTTGTGTTACAGTGTGTGTGTGTTACAGTGTGTGTGTTTGTGTTACAGTGTGTGTGTTTGTGTTACAGTGTGTGTGTGTTACAGTGTGTGTGTTTGTGTTACAGTGTGTGTGTTTGTGTTACAGTGTGTGTGCGTTACAGTGTGTGTGTGTGCGTGTTACAGTGTGTGTGTGTGCGTGTTACAGTGTGTGTGTTTGTGTTACAGTGTGTGTGTGCGTTACAGTGTGTGTTTGTGTTACAGTGTGTGTGCGTTACAGTGTGTGTGTGTGTTACAGTGTGTGTGTGTTACAGTGTGTGTGTGTTACAGTGTGTTTGTGTTACAGTGTGTTTGTGTTACAGTGTGTTTGTGTTACAGTGTGTGTTTGTGTTACAGTGTGTGTGTGTGTGTTACAGTGTGTGTGTGTGCGCGTTACAGTGTGTGTGTGTGCGCGTTACAGTGTGTGTGTGTGCGCGTTACAGTGTGTGTGTGCGCGTTACAGTGTGTGTGTGTTACAGTGTGTGTGTGTGTTACAGTGTGTGTGTGTGCGCGTTACAGTGTGTGTGTGCGCGTTACAGTGTGTGTGTGTTACAGTGTGTGTGTGTGTTACAGTGTGTGTGTGTTACAGTGTGTGTGTGCGTTACAGTGTGTGTGTGTGCGTTACAGTGTGTGTGTGTGCGTTACAGTGTGTGTGTGTGCGTTACAGTGTGTGTGTGTTTGTGTTACAGTGTGTGTGTTTGTGTTACAGTGTGTGTGCGCGTTATAGTGTGTGTGTGTGTGTTACAGTGTGTGTGTGTTACAGTGTGTGTGCGTTACAGTGCGTGCGTGTGCGTTACAGTGTGTGTGTGCGTTACAGTGTGTGTGTGCGTTACAGTGTGTGTGTGCGTTATAGTGTGTGTGTTTGTGTTACAGTGTGTTTGTGTTACAGTGTGTGTGTGTTACAGTGTGTGTTTGTGTTACAGTGTGTGTTTGTGTTACAGTGTGTGTTTGTGTTACAGTGTGTTTGTGTTACAGTGTGTGTGTGTTACAGTGTGTGTGTGTGCGTTACAGTGTGTGTTTGTGTTACAGTGTGTGTGTGTGCGTTACAGTGTGTGTGTGTGCGTGTTACAGTGTGTGTGTGTGTTACAGTGTGTGTGTGTGTTACAGTGTGTGTGTGTTACAGTGTGTGTGTGTGTGTTACAGTGTGTGTGTTTGTGTTACAGTGTGTGTGTTTGTGTTACAGTGTGTGTGTTTGTGTTACAGTGTGTGTGTTTGTGTTACAGTGTGTGTGTGTGCGTTACAGTGTGTGTGTGTGTTACAGTGTGTGTGTGTTACAGTGTGTGTGTGCGTTATAGTGTGTGTGTTTGTGTTACAGTGTGTGTGTGCGTTATAGTGTGTGTGTTTGTGTTACAGTGTGTGTGTTTGTGTTACAGTGTGTGTGTTTGTGTTACAGTGTGTGTGTTTGCGTTACAGTGCGTGCGTGTGCGTTACAGTGTGTGCGTTACAGTGTGTGCGTTACAGTGTGTGTGTTTGTGTTACAGTGTGTGTGTGCGTTATAGTGTGTGTGTTTGTGTTACAGTGTGTGTGTGCGTTACAGTGTGTGTGTTTGTGTTACAGTGTGTGTGTGCGTTACAGTGTGTGTGTTTGTGTTACAGTGTGTGTGTGCGTTACAGTGTGTGTGTGCGTTACAGTGTGTGTGTTTGTGTTACAGTGTGTGTGTGTGTGCGTTACAGAGTGTGTGTTTGTGTTACAGTGTGTGTGTGCGTTACAGAGTGTGTGTTTGTGTTACAGTGTGTGTGTGCGTTATAGTGTGTGTGTTTGTGTTACAGTGTGTGTGTTTGTGTTACAGTGTGTGTGTGCGTTACAGTGTGTGTGTGCGTTATAGTGTGTGTGTTTGTGTTACAGTGTGTGTGTGTGCGTTACAGTGTGTGTGTGCGTTACAGTGTGTGTGTGCGTTACAGTGTGTGTGTTTGTGTTACAGTGTGTGTGTGCGTTATAGTGTGTGTGTTTGTGTTACAGTGTGTGTGTTTGTGTTACAGTGTGTGTGTTTGTGTTACAGTGTGTGTGTGCGTTACAGTGTGTGTGTGCGTTACAGTGTGTGTGTGTTACAGTGTGTGTGTGTTACAGTGTGTGTGTGCGTTATAGTGTGTGTGTTTGTGTTACAGTGTGTGTGTTTGTGTTACAGTGTGCGTGTGCGTTACAGTGTGTGTGTGCGTTACAGTGTGTGTGTGTGTTACAGTGTGTGTGCGTTACAGTGTGTGTGTGTGTTACAGTGTGTTTGTGTTACAGTGTGTGTGTGCGTTATAGTGTGTGTGTTTGTGTTACAGTGTGTGTGTTTGTGTTACAGTGTGTGTGTTTGTGTTACAGTGTGCGTGTGCGTTACAGTGCGTGCGTGTGCGTTACAGTGTGTGCGTTACAGTGTGTGCGTTACAGTGTGTGTGTTTGTGTTACAGTGTGTGTGTGCATTACAGAGTGTGTGTTTGTGTTACAGTGTGTGTGTGCGGTGACCTCTGACCTCTGTGTGCAGCAGCTGGCTGGATGAAGCAGGGCAGACTCTTCATGGCTCCTCTGAACTCCTGTTTGAGAGCTAACAGGTACTCCGCCTCCTCCCCACCTGCCAGGGGGAGGGGCTTCTGCTCCATCACCTGGACAACAACACACACACACAGAGTTAACCACAAACTCCCAGAGTGCACTGCTGTCGGAAACATCCAGTCAGATGTGGAGTACGAAACGCTGCTGACTTCTGTTGTCAGGTTGTTTTTATGTGAACATGAGCGAACAGGTAACCAGGTGTGTGTGTGTCTCACAGGAAACAGAGGTGTAGGCTGCTGGATGGACGGAGGTAAACTGTCTCCTCTGTTGATGCCGACTGCCTCCACGCTGAAAGTCATCATCCTCCGCCCCCGCCCACGACCTCGCCCCGCCATCGCCACCTGGATCGGACCGCACCGGGCTGTAGCGGGTCAGAGGGGGTCGGGGTGCAAGGTGGAACTGCAGCTGGTTGGAGGTGTTCTGTCAGGTGGGGACCTTCAGGGCCTTCGTAGTTCAGACTAAATCAATATGGAAAGACTGTCTGTCACTATTTAAACTGTTCGTAAAGTTTTCAGGTTTATTTATTCACAACAGAAGTGATGTGGCTGCAGGTTTCACACAGCAGGTGTGACACAGCACCTTGGCTCCCTGCAGGTGTGTCTGACTGTAAATAAAGGTGAGGCAGCGGCAGCAGTCTGAACTCAAACTTTACTGGAGGTTCGGTGGAGTTCACCTCATTTAGTATATTTAGGATCACTTACAGTTTGTTCACTGACCGTCTCCTCCAAGCAGCTCAAGCTGTGTTAGCAGAGTTAGCATGTGAGCAGAGTTAGCATGTGAGCAGAGTTAGCATGTGAGCTGTGTTAGCAGAGTTAGCATGTGAGCAGAGTTAGCATGTGAGCTGTGTTAGCAGAGTTAGCATGTGAGCAGAGTTAGCATGTGAGCTGTGTTAGCATGTGAGCTGTGTTAGCAGAGTTAGCATGTGAGCTGTGTTAGCATGTGAGCTGTGTTAGCATGTGAGCTGTGTTAGCATGTGAGCTGTGTTAGCATGTGAGCTGTGTTAGCAGAGTTAGCTGCGTTAGCCGGACGCAGTGCAGTACCTCCAGTCTGTGTCTCCGTGTTGTTGCTGAACGTCCCTCCGGTTCTCCTCCTGCTCCGCCGCGGCTCATCTTCTCACCGGGAGGAAACCGCACAGCTTCCTGTTTCTCAGCGGATCATCAGCACAATAAAACATTTTTGTTTACATCAACCACCGCGCCATTACTTCTTCTTCTTCTTCTTCGGTGGTGTGCAGCTCCGGCCTGTTCCCGCCGCCTGCTGTCCGGAGGCAACAGAGCGTGGACAAAATAACCAGAACACGGCTTTAGATAAAAAGGAAGTCAGCACGTCGTCACGTTTTTAGTTGAAGACGTGCTTTCAGCGCACCTACTGTGACGTGTCTGACATGAACCACCTGTCGCCTCCAGCCGCAGCTGTGACTGAGTCTGAATCAGAATCGGGTTTGTTGCCAGGTACGTTTTCACATACGAGGAATTTGGCTTGGGATGAACTGGTGCTTACAGAACACATAAAACAAAAATAGTAATATAAATAGATAAAAAGTAAGGAGAACAAAAAAATATAATAGTACTATAATACTATGCTGACAAGTATGTGCAAAAGTTGGCAACATGAGCATAAAGCACAGATGAGCGTTGTTGTAAAGTGTGGGGTCAGGAGAGCGAACGATGCGCTGCAGCCTTGTCCCTGGCGGTGGCTGCAGCGTACCAGATGGTGATGGAGGAGGTGAGGATGGACTCCATGATGGCGGTGTAGAAGTGCACCGTCATTGTCTTTGGCAGGCTGAACTTCTTTAGCTGCCGCATGAAGTGCATCCTCTGCTGGGTCTTCTTGGTGAGGGAGGTGATGTTCAGCTCTGACTTGAGGTCCTGGGAGATGATGGTGCCCAGGAAGCGGAAGGAGTCCACAGTGGTGACTGGGGAGTCTCACAGGATGATGGAGGAGGGTGGGGCTGGGCTCTTCCTGAAGTCGACCATCACATCTCCACCGTCTTCAGATGGTCGATCTCCCACCTGTAGGCGGACTCGTCCCCACCTGAGATGAGCCCAATGAGGGTGGTGTCGTCCGCAAACTTCAGGAGCTTGACAGACTGGTGACTGGAGGTGCAGCTGTTGGTGTACAGGGAGAAGAGAAGGGGGAGAGAACGCAGCCTTGAGGGGAACCGGTGCTGAGGGTCGAATATTACTCACTAACATGTAATATCAACACTGTGATGTGACGGAGAAGCTTCTTCACAGGCTGATGGAAGGAAACGTTTAAAATCATGTTTATGCTGGAGAATTTCCTTCGTTTCCTCCCTCTCCTTCCTTCCTCTCCTCCCTCTTCTTCCTCTCCTTCCTTCCTCTCCTTCGTTTCGTTCCTGTCCTCCCTCTTCTTCCTCTCCTTCCTTCCTCTCCATCGTTTCCTTCCTCTCCTCCCTCTCCTTCCTTCCTATCTCCTTTGTTTCCTTCCTCTCTTTCTTCTCCTCCCTCTTCTTCCTCTCCTTCCTTCCTATGCTTCGTTTCCTTCCTCTCCTCCCTCTCCTTCCTTCCTATCTCCTTTGTTTCCTTCCTCTCTTTCTTCTCCTCCCTCTTCTTCCTCTCCTTCCTTCCTATGCTTCGTTTCCTTCCTCTCCTCCCTCTGACCTTATTTCTTTCCTTCCATCTGTCCTCTCTTCTTGTTATCCTCCCCCCATCTCATTATAATCCGGCAGCTCCATGTTGACCTCTGCTTTGACCCCCCCAGCTGACCTCAGGGTCAGTGTCACCCCCTCCCCCCCTTCCCTGTGGTCCCTGTGGTCCCTGCGGCCCCTGTGGCCCCCTCCCCTGCTCTCAGAGGCCCCACCCCCAGCCGTCAGTCCCTGTGAGGTCAGTTTGAGTCAGACCTTCAGGGGTTCAGCAGCTTCAGACCCTCAGGTCTCGTTTGTACATTTTATAAAGAAGCTAAAGAGGACTCAGAAGAAGGAGAAGAGGTTTTATTTGAGTTTCTGCCGGAGCTGCTGGATGTTTGTGTTTCTGATGATTTGGATTTAACCTGAAACATGAAGACGATGATGATGAAGATGCTGCTGCTGCTGGGACTCTGCTGCTCAGGTCTGATGTCTGCTACTCAATATATTCTACAGAAATACACAGAAAATACACAGAAACATATAATGAACGAGACATCCCTTACACAGAATTTTAATACTGTGTTATTGTAGAAGAGAGAAAATCCGACTGATCAATAGCAGCTAGATGTCTTTCTCTGTCGTCTCTGCGGACAGACGTTACTGAAAACAATATAAAATCCTCAGATGTGAAACTTTATTGAAATCATGTACAAACATGCAGAGAATATTAATGTTGGACACATCAAACCACATGACGAGGGACCATCAACACCTGCAGCACAGAATAATTTAACATAATGTGATATAATGTGTAATGTGCTATCATGTAATATATATTAATGTCCTTTTCTTATATTTGAATTCAGCCTGCTCGAGTTTTTGTGCTTGTGAATTAGAATGATGACGTTTTTATCTGGTTTGTTGTTGTTGTTATTATTTGTATTGTGCACGTTGGTATTTGCTGTTGGATTATGGGATGTCTCCCTGCAGCTCAGAACACTTTGGACACGAGGATCTGAAGACGTTTAGTGAGAATAGTGAAAATAAGACAAACTGACTGAAAGTAAACAAGGAAGTTAGAAAAAACAAGAATATTTCATTTGTTAGAAATAAATTCAATATTCAAATTATTTTATATATTTATTTATATTATTTTTAATCATTTATATTTATGTTGTGTCACTGAGAAGGTCTGAGGGTGCAGACAGACGGTCGTCACTGAATATTCATCAGCCTCATTTTCATACAGACGGTCAGAGTGAGTGTGTTAGTGTGTGTGTGTGTTGGTGAGTGTGTTAGTGTGTGTGTGTGTTGGTGAGTGTGTTAGTGTGTGTGTGTGTTGGTGAGTATGTTAGTGTGTGTGTGTGTTGGTGAGTGTGTTAGTGTGTGTGTGTGTTGGTGAGTGTGTTAGTGTGTGTGTGTGTTGGTGAGTATGTTAGTGTGTGTGTTGGTGAGTGTTGCTCTTGAACTTGAGTGTCGGCCTCTCCTC
Source organism: Micropterus salmoides (assembly GCF_014851395.1). Taxonomy (NCBI): domain Eukaryota; kingdom Metazoa; phylum Chordata; class Actinopteri; order Centrarchiformes; family Centrarchidae; genus Micropterus; species Micropterus salmoides. Next base: position 36,353,390 of record NW_024040152.1, read on the forward strand.
TGTGTTTGTCTTTGTGCCTCTGAGCTTCAGAGTGACGACATTTTAATGAAATAATAAAACTCAAAGTTCTTAACATGTCAACCTTTGACCCTCAGCTCTGTCTGCTGCTCATGCCTTCAAGACCAGTCTGAGGGTTTACACCTCTTATAGTTAGTACACACACTGAGTATAATGGATAGTATGTATGTTGACCAAATACTGGTAGGATTTGGTCAACATACATAATATAACTGGTAGTATTTGGTCCACACTAAGTTTAACTGGTAGTATTTGGTCCACACTAAGTTTAAGTGGTAGTATTTGGTCCACACTAAGTTTAACTGGTAGTATTTGGTCCACACTAAGTTTAAGTGGTAGTATTTGGTCCACACTAAGTTTAAGTGGTAGTATTTGGTCCACACTAAGTTTAAGTGGTAGTATTTGGTCCACACTAAGTTTAACTGGTAGTATTTGGTCCACACTAAGTTTAAGTGGTAGTATTTGGTCCACACTAAGTTTAAGTGGTAGTATTTGGTCCACACTAAGTTTAAGTGGTAGTATTTGGTCCACACTAAGTTTAAGTGGTAGTATTTGGTCCACACTAAGTTTAACTGGTAGTATTTGGTCCACACATAGTATAAGTGGTAGTATTTGGTCCACACTAAGTTTAAGTGGTAGTATTTGGTCCACACTAAGTTTAAGTGGTAGTATTTGGTCCACACTAAGTTTAACTGGTAGTATTTGGTCCACACATAGTATAAGTGGTAGTATTTGGTCCACACTAAGAGTATAAGTGGTAGTATTTGGTCCACACTAAGAGTATAAGTGATAGTATTTGGTCAACACACATAGTATAAGTGGTAGTATTTGGTCCACACTAAGAGTATAAGTGGTAGTATTTGGTCAACACACATAGTATAAGTGGTAGTATTTGGTCCACACTAAGAGTATAAGTGGTAGTATTTGGTCAACACTAAGAGTATAAGTGGTAGTATTTGGTCCACACTAAGAGTATAAGTGGTAGTATTTGGTCCACACTAAGAGTATAAGTGGTAGTATTTGGTCCACACTAAGAGTATAAGTGGTAGTATTTGGTCCACACTAAGAGTATAAGTGGTAGTATTTGGTCCACACTAAGAGTATAAGTGGTAGTATTTGGTCCACACATAGTATAACTGGTAGTATTTGGTTCACACACATAGTATAACTGGTAGTATTTGGTCCACACTAAGAGTATAAGTGGTAGTATTTGGTCCACACATAGTATAAGTGGTAGTATTTGGTCCACACTAAGAGTATAAGTGGTAGCATTTGGTCCACACATAGTATAAGTGGTAGTATTTGGTCCACACTAAGAGTATAAGTGGTAGTATTTGGTTCACACACATAGTATAACTGGTAGTATTTGGTCCACACTAAGAGTATAAGTGGTAGTATTTGGTCCACACAAAATATAAGTGGTAGTATTTGGTCCACACTAAGAGTATAAGTGGTAGTATTTGGTCCACACAAAGTATAAGTGGTAGTATTTGGTCCACACATAGTATAAGTGGTAGTATTTGGTCCACACTAAGAGTATAAGTGGTAGTATTTGGTCCACACAAAGTATAAGTGGTAGTATTTGGTCCACACTAAGAGTATAAGTGGTAGTATTTGGTTCACACACATAGTTTAAGTGGTAGTATTTGGTCCACACAGAGGTGAGATGAGGGTGGTCCTGGAAGTCCTGGTGGTCCTTGAGAAGGGACAGGAGGTCCAGGAAGAGGTGAGGGTGGTCCTTGAGAAGGGACAGGAGGTCCTGGAAGTCCTGGTGGTCCTTGAGAAGGGACAGGAGGTCCAGGAAGAGGTGAGGGTGGTCCTTGAGAAGGGACAGGAGGTCCTGGAAGAGGTGAGGGTGGTCCTTGAGAAGGGACAGGAGGTCCTGGAAGAGGTGAGGGTGGTCCTTGAGAAGGGACAGGAGGTCCTGGAAGAGGTGAGGGTGGTCCTTGAGAAGGGACAGGAGGTCCTGGAAGAGGTGAGAGTGGTCCGTGAGAAGGGACAGGAGGTCCTGGAAGTCCTGGTGGTCCTTGGGAAGGGACAGGAGGTCCTGGAAGAGGTGAGGGTGGTCCGTGAGAAGGGACAGGAGGTCCTGGAAGAGGTGATGGTGGTCCTTGAGAAGGGACAGGAGGTCCAGGAAGAGGTGATGGTGGTCCGTGAGAAGGGACAGGAGGTCCTGGAAGAGGTGATGGTGGTCCTTGAGAAGGGACAGGAGGTCCTGGAAGAGGTGAGGGTGGTCCTTGAGAAGGGACAGGAGGTCCTGGAAGAGGTGAGGGTGGTCCTTGAGAAGGGACAGGAGGTCCTGGAAGAGGTGAGAGTGGTCCGTGAGAAGGGACAGGAGGTCCTGGAAGTCCTGGTGGTCCTTGGGAAGGGACAGGAGGTCCTGGAAGAGGTGAGGGTGGTCCGTGAGAAGGTGGAGCTGCAGGTGACAGAAAGTGAGTCAGCAGCTCCCTGATTGGCTCCAATTAGACACTTAGTGTTCCTAATAGTGAAGGATGGGGGGGGGGTCACTGCTGTGAAGTTCACAGTCACATTCAGGCGTTGCACAATACACCACTGAGAGCGAGGGGGGAGGGGGCGGAGCTTTAGGGGTCTGAACCTGAACTGAGACTCTCATGACCTTCAGGGGCCGAGGTCCCCGTCTGCAGGGCCGAGGGGGATTTTAGGGGATTTAGAGGGCAGGGCGGGGGGGGGGGACTGTCTGCTCCAGTGTTTTAAATCACCCCCCCCTCTTTGTATAATGAGGACCCAGATGGGAGGCGGCTGGATTTAATCCTGAACGTGCAGCCGGAGTCACGTCAGACTTCAGTTCACACGGATCAGCTGATCGGAGACATGATGTCACCGCCTGTCCTCCTCAGAGACTTCCTGTTTGCAGACGATCTGAACTCTGCGTTTCATGAAGGAAGAACTTTGTCCTTGTGAGCCGACGTGAAAGTGACGTGGACGAATCAGAGTTTGTGTTTGAAGCTGCGCTCAGACTGAACACCTGCAGGTCAGCTGATCAGCTGCAGGTCAGCTGATCAGCTGCAGGTCAGGTGTTCAGTCTGAGCGTCGGCAGAATGAAATGAGATCCGGCTCGGGCCCAGATGGGCCCGGGACTGGATCCACATCCTTCTTTCACCTCATGCTAATTTCTCACGTCTCTCGGTTCTGAACCCACGGCGTCTGCTTCCTGTCCCTCCTGGAGACAGATTCGTCCTCTTCCTGAACACTTCCTCCCTCTTAAAGGGTTTGTCTTTATCTGAACCGAGGGTAAGAGGACGGACCGGGTCGAGCCCTGGACAGACCTGTGATGTTGGGCTGAGTGTCGGCGCAGGAGAACCACACCTGATCGGTTCTCATGTGGCCTCCGCAGACCGGTTTGGACTTTGGTTGATTTGTGCACCTGAAGTCTGACCCGTGTGAGTTCGGAGGATTCTGGTGGATCCGTCTTTGAATCCAGCCGCCAGGTGTATCTGAGTCTGGGCTCTGTTGGACCCAGTTTGACGAGTGGATCCGCCATCTCCGGCTGCTGGAGAGGCGTCTTCTCTGGACCCGGCTGTGGTTCTGGCTCCTGGTTCAGGAGCGAGGTTTATAAAAGGTTTATTTAGCAGAAGAAGTCGGAGCTGAAACATCAGCTTCAGTTTGTTCCTCCAAAGACGAACAATAAAGTTTGACTTGAACCTGGAAACGAGTCTTTGTGAGGCGGAGCAGCTGCAGCTGCAGTGTTGGTGTTTAGATGGATCTGTTGGGGGGGGGCTGTTGTGTCTGGCTTCACTTCTGTTGTCATTGTTGTTGTCATTCATCGTGGGGGGGGGGGGGTCTGGGGGTCCAGGCGTCACGGAGGGTCCTGCTGCCGTCCGTCGTCTCGTTTCTCCTCCCACGTCTGAAAGACCAGCTGGGACCAGAACAAGATGGAGGACGGGGGGGGCATCGTCATCTGAACGATGTCACGGGGGGAGGGGGGGGGCATGGGGAGCCTGGGAAAGTCACCTCGACCAAGTTCAAGTTGAAAAGAGATGGGGGGGGGGGGACAATGAGACGAGGCGTTCACTGACCCTCAGACAACAGAAATCTGCTGCATCACTAAAGAAATGTGAAAGTGTTTCAGCTGAAGCTTCGTCAGAAACGTGTCCAGCAGCGCCGCCTCATCTCCTGCTTCAGGGCATTTCTCCCTCAGGTTCGACTTGTCAGGCTGATTAAATATTTCCTGTGAAATTCCCTGAAACTGAATGATGACAAGAGAAAAGATTCTTCAGTTGGCAAAAAGAAATGATTTGGAACAGAAATGTCTGGCTGTCCTGCTTCACTCTGAGCTGGACATTTTAACGCCGTTACAAAGGTCACATTGTTAGAGTTGGACCCCTCCTCGCCTTGGCAGAGAGGCCAAACAGTAGTTTTTTCAGGATTGGGCTATTTACTGGTTTATCCAAAATATATTAACAGGCTGATGTGGCAGTTTGACCTAGAACACGTCTCTCCAGTTTGAGCTTCCTGCAGCGTCAGGAAGTGATTTTGAAGCTCTTCTCGGTTCGGCACCTTGTCATCGCGCCGACCTTTTATCTGATTATTTTCCAGCTCTCAGCTCCTCTGCTGCTGCGTAATGTCCCCAGAACGAAGAGGAAAAAGGAAAAAGTTCGGTGTTTGGCTCTGAACAGACTTCCTGCCTCTAGAGACAGTTTGAAGTTCTTAATTAGTTACTAGTTAAAGTAATTATCATTTACAGGACGTGTTCTCAGCTGTTTAATAGAAAACGGACCTGAAGACGTCGACCTGCAGATAAAGAAATCGTCGCCGTTGCAGACGAACACGCTGATCAGAGATCTCCTGTTTCTGAAGTTTCAAACTTCTGCGTTTAAACATCGTGTGGCGAGAAGAGAACTCTGTCGGCCATGTTTGTTGGTCTGAAAAGAGCCTTGTTTTACCCAGAATGCACTGAAGACTGCTCTAATCTGTCTCACAAAATATATAAGGAGACCAGAGACGATACCAGGTTTCACCAGAGGAACGCCCACCCCCCTCCCATCTGTTTACAGACTCATTCACTCTGAGGACTGGGGGGAGGGGTCTTTAACAGAGCTGTCAATCAAAGTTTGCAGTGCAGAGTTCAAGTGCAGCTTCAGTTTATTTACTCTGTTAAACTGATTCAGGCTTTTATTCTGAAAGTTTTCATCATTAATTACTTTAAACATTTAATTAAAGATTCATTTCTGCAGCTCCCATGATGCTTTGCTGTCCCTCAGTCAGACTGGGAGGCCAGTTCAGCTCCCAGTTAGTGATCCAGTGTGTTTTCATCACAGAGCATCAGTCAGTACAACACAAAACTTCTCTCAAGTACAAGTACACAGTATCAGCAGTAATATGAACCCTCAGTGCTGATATTACTTCCTGTTTTCATCAACGGTGAATTAATAATACATTTGTGTTATTCATCATCAACAGCTTCATCATCATCATCACCTTCATCATCACCACCTTCATCGTCATCTGACAGCCAGTGAGTATTTCCTGTTTGTCCTCCTCCGATACATTTTCCTTGTCTGAAACTCTCACTTCTTCCTCCTCATTTTTATTGAACTTTTATTAACTTTTATAAATAATAATAATGCAGAAAAATTAAATTAAATATTAGTTAATAAATAAATCTATGAATAACTACAGAAACGTTGACGCTAATTTATCAGGTTTCATTCTGTTTCATACGTTTTTATTTATTTCTGTATTACCTACAACCAGTAAGACCAAACTGAGGGCAAAATAAACACACTGGGAGACCAAACTGAGGGTAGTATAGAAACGCCTACAGACCAAACTGAGGGCAAATACAAAAACACTGACAGACCAAACTGAGGATAAATATAAAAACACTAACAGACCAAACTGAGGGCAAAAATATAAAGTCTACAGACCGAACTAAGGGCAAAATATAGACATTCCTACAGAACAAACTGAGGGCAGGTAAACACATTCCTACAGACCCTACTGAGGGCAGAAAAGTTTTATTGTCTCACCTGGTCTCTTCCTCTCAGGTGCGGTCGGGGCCTCAGAGCTGGCCTTCCTCCAAGAACCCAGTGATGTCATTGCGGTGAGGGATCGACCCCTGATGCTGGACTGTCAGGTGGAGGGGGAGGGGCCAATCTCCATCACCTGGAGACGGAATGGCGTCCCCGTGGCAACTGGCGAGAAGGCGGTGGTGCTCAGGAACGGCACGCTGCTCATCAGGAACTTCTCTAAGAGGCGAGAGAGCAACGAGACGGACGCCGGAGAGTACGACTGCGCTGCCCAGAACCGCTACGGCATGTTGATCAGCCGTAAGGCCCGAGTCCTGCTCGCCTGTGAGTCACATGACCACGCCGCAACACACCGATCACACACACACACACACACACACGTAGCGACTCACCTGTCTGTCTCCCCCCCAGCCCTGCCCAAGTTCCTGTCTCACCCAGAGTCTGTGGCTGTGGGCGAAGGGGGCGTGGCCAGACTCACCTGTCAGGTAAATGGAATCCCAGAAGCCACCATCACCTGGCAGAGAGACCGCCAGCCTCTGAGCACCGAGGACCCCAGGTAGCTCTCACCTTTACATACTGCAGTATCTAACACGTACTTTATCTGTACTTTACACATGTATTTAATGTATACTTAATATGTAAATATTTAATATGCACTTTATGTGTGATGTGACATTAAAGTTCATTCTTAGAAGAAATCGTCACTCAAAGTCCACTGACCAGCTTTTTCAGGGCTTTCAGCCACGTCTGTGATCTTCCTCTGCAGACAGATGCTTGTGGTGACCTGCCGATCACATGATCAGATAGATAGTCCGGCGGTCATGTGATGAAGTCTTATCTGTGGTTGAAAGCTCTGGAGAAACCTAGTAAAATACACAGTTTGTGTTGTACTTGATGTGTTTACAGGTACACGCTGCTCCCTAACGGCGTGCTGCAGATCACCGCCGTTCGGCGAACAGACGGCGGTTCGTTTCGCTGCGTCGCCTCCAACATCGCCAACACTCGCTACAGCCAGGAGGCCCAGCTGTCTGTCACCGGTAAGTAGAACAGGGTTTTTACCTGTTCAGGACCCGGTCTTCCGGACTCTGTCTTCAGGACTACCTGTTCAGGACCCGGTCTTCAGGACTCTGTCTTCAGGACTTAGGACGCGGTCTCTCTCTCTCTCTGTGCTGATGATTGTTTCCGGTTCTGGTCCAGTTGCAGGATCCAGGATCTACCGGGAACCCGTCATCCTGTCCGGTCCTCAGAACCTCACCATCAACGTCCACCAGACCGCCATCTTGGAGTGCATCGCCACAGGAAACCCCCGCCCCATCGTGTCCTGGAGTCGCCTCGGTAACCACAGCACCAGAAAAAACATTGTTTATTTAAAAAGTTATAGATTTATTTTTTAAAGGGACAGCGCACCTTAATGAACATTTCTGCTGGCAGATTTATTTTCACCTGTAGTCCCTGCCGGTACACGCCGGTACACGCCAGTACACGCCATTACACGCCAGTACACGCCATTACAGGCCATTACACGCCAGTACACGCCATTACACGCCATTACACGCCATTACAGGCCATTACACGCCAGTACACGCCAGTACACGCCATTACAGGCCATTACACGCCATTACACGCCAGTACACGCCATTACAGGCCATTACACGCCAGTACACGCCATTACACGCCATTACACGCCATTACACCCCGGTACACGCCAGTACACGCCATTACACGCCATTACACGCCAGTACACGCCATTACACGCCATTACACCCCGGTACACCCCGGTACACGCTAGTACACGCCATTACACGCCAGTACACGCCAGTACACGCCAGTACACGCCATTACACGCCATTACACGCCAGTACACGCCATTACACACCATTACACGCCAGTACACGCCATTACACCCCGGTACACGCCAGTACACGCCATTACACGCCATTACACGCCAGTACACGCCAGTACACGCCATTACACGCCATTACACGCCATTACACCCCGGTACACCCCGGTACACGCTAGTACACGCCATTACACGCCAGTACACGCCAGTACACGCCAGTACACGCCAGTACACACCAGTACACGTAAGTACACACCAGTACACGTAAGTACACGCCAGTACACGCCAGTACACGCCAGTACTCACCAGTACACGCCATTACACGCCATTACACCCCGGTACACCCCGGTACACGCTAGTACACGCCATTACACGCCAGTACACGCCAGTACACGCCAGTACACGCCATTACACGCCATTACACGCCAGTACACGCCATTACACCCCGGTACACCCCGGTACACGCTAGTACACGCCATTACACGCCAGTACACGCCAGTACACACCAGTACACGTAAGTACACGCCAGTACACGCCAGTACACGCCAGTACACGCCAGTACACGCCAGTACTCACCAGTACACGGCATTACACGCCATTACACGCCATTACACCCCGGTACACCCCGGTACACGCCATTACACGCCATTACACGCCATTACACGCCAGTACACGCCAGTACACGCCAGTACACGCCAGTACACGCCAGTACACGCCAGTACACACCAGTACACGGCATGACACGCCAGTACACGCCAGTACACGCCAGTACACGCCAGTACACGCCATTACACGCCAGTACACGCCGGTACACGCCGGTACACCCCGGTACACCCCGGTACACGCCATTACACGCCGGTACACGCCAGTACACCCCGGTACACGCCAGTACACGCCAGTACACGCCGGTACACGCCATTACACGCCATTACACGCCAGTACACGCCAGTACACGCCAGTACACGCCAGTACACGCCAGTACACAAGCCAAACATGTTTGTCGGAGCATCAGGAGCTCAGCGTGTAACTTTCAGCTTTGGCCCCAGTTTCTCATCGTGGTCGTTCAGTGCAGTAACCATGGTAACACAATGCCCTGTGTGTGTCAGACGGCCGGTCGATCGGCGTGGAGGGCGTCCAGGTGTTGGGGACGGGGAACCTGATGATCTCTGACGCCACGCTGCAGCATTCAGGAGTTTACGTCTGTTCAGCAAACCGACCCGGGAGCAGGTCCAGGAGAACCGCCCTGGGACGCCTCGTAGTACAAGGTATGTACAGTATTCATGTTTTTATACTCTGAATACATCAGAAGCTCCGCCTCCTCCTCTCAGATGACAGTATAATCGACCGCTCTGCTGCCAGCAGACGTCCTCGTCTCTGATTGGTCGTCTCTGACGTGAACGCCCACATGGCTGGATTATTATTATTATTATTATGGGCGTCATGTGACCGCTGACGCCGATTGATTGTTAGTGGTTGGCGAGCTGATGCGCTGGGTGCTGGACCGCAGGCTCCCGGTTCACGGAAACCCTGAGGTTTCCTGCAGACAGACGAGCTGAAGGCGGGGGGGGCGGGGGTCAGAGGTCACGCAGACTGTGTGTGCGAGTGTTTCCCACACTGAGCGCTTCATTAGAATAAAGATTAGCATGTGAAGAGTCCCACTTCACAATGAGGACTTCATTCACGCTGAAAGTCCGTCTGTCGCACAGAGAACACCAATATTCACACGACACAAAGACTAAAACATTTAAACAATAATCAGAATAATATAGAATCTGTTGATTTTATTATTTATTAAATTAAAGGATCCGCAACCATCAGCGCAGAAACAGAGCAGAACCATATTAAAAGAGGAATCTGCATCACACTGTGAAAGCTTTGACATGAACCAGGACCAGGACCAGGACCTGATCCAGATCTGTGGCTGAATAAACTTCTCTAATTAATCCATAAGAATGGTTTTAAATTATTAATAACCTTCAGTCTGATATTCTGCACTTTGACCTGAGAGTCTTCACAGAATGAAATAAACTTGAACTTGTCTCTGTGTGTTAAAGGTCGTCGTCTCCACAAATCAGCTTTCCCTCTCTGTTAATGACCCCCCCCCCCTTTATTGATGAATGGCTTCTATTCACCCCCCTCCCCCTCTGACCTCTGACCCCCCTGTAGAAAGGGGCGGTCCTTCAGGAGGTTATTTGAGGGGACAGATGACACTTATGTATATGTGGTGTCCCTGTTACCGTGGAGACGGAGCAGCCAAAGGCGAGACAGCACCTGTCTGTCTGACGTGGGGAGGGGCGGGGTCAGAGGTCAAAGTGGCATTCAAACAAGTTCAAGTTGAGCTGTTTAATTTAAGCGTGTGAACATGAAGGAGAGGAAAGTGTTTCCACAAACATTCACCCTGAAGAACGCCGAGAACATCAGAACTAACGTTCCTAATAAGAACTAATTAATATAAGAGCTCATAAACTTTATTAGTTTTATTAATATATATAAGAGCTCATAAACTTTATTAGTTTTATTAATATATATAAGAAATAATAAACTTTATTAGTTTTATTAATATATATAAGAAATAATAAACTTTATTAGTTTTATTAATATATATATAAGAGCTCATAAACTTTATTAGTTTTATTAATATATATAAGAAATAATAAACTTTATTAGTTTTATTAATATATATAAGAGCTCATAAACTTTATTAGTTTTATTAATATATATATAAGAATAATAAACTTTATTAGTTTTATTAATATATATAAGTAATAATAAACTTTATTAGTTTTATTAATATATATAAGAAATAATAAACTTTATTAGTTTTATTAATATATATAAGAGCTCATAAACTTTATTAGTTTTATTAATATATATAAGAGCTCATAAACTTTATTAGTTTTATTAATATATATATAAGAAATAATAAACTTTATTAGTTTTATTAATATATATATAAGAGCTCATAAACTTTATTAGTTTTATTAATATATATATAAGAAATAATAAACTTTATTAGTTTTATTAATATATATATAAGAATAATAAACTTTATTAGTTTTATTAATATATATAAGAGCTCATAAACTTTATTAGTTTTATTAATATATATAAGAAATAATAAACTTTATTAGTTTTATTAATATATATAAGAAATAATAAACTTTATTAGTTTTATTAATATATATATAAGAGCTCATAAACTTTATTAGTTTTTTAATATATATATAAGAAATAATAAACTTTATTAGTTTTATTAATATATATAAGTAATAATAAACTTTATTAGTTTTATTAATATATATAAAAATAATAAACTTTATTAGTTTTTCTGGAAAGTCGGCGGTTCGATCCCTGGCTCCCCCTGGTTGCGTGTCAAAGTGTCCTTGGGCAAGATACTGAACCCCGATTTGCCCCTGGCGGCTGTTCTGCCAGTGTATGAATGTGTGTGACTGGTGAATGCAGATGTAGTGTAAAAGCACTTTGAGTGGTCGAAAAGACTAGAAAGGCGCTATACAAGTACGGAGCATTTACATTTACATTTGCTGGACCCTAATGTTTTATTTAGAATTATGATTTAATTTGCACCTCAATAACTGGAACTGTTCATGTTGGGAAAACTTGGTTTGAGTAAAAAATACTAATAATGATTAATAATAAGAAAATTTAAATAATTATTTAATCATTTATGCATGACAGGTTCAGACTTCACTACAGAAAGAAAATGTTACTCCTTCAGGAGGAGATGATATAATGATGCTCCCCCCCCCTTCTTCCTCCTCCTCCTCCTCCCCCTCCTCTCTGTACAGCTCCTCCAGAGTTTGTGCAGTGGCCTCAGTCAGTCTCCAGACCAGCAGGTGGCAGCGCCGTCTTCAGCTGCACGGCGTCCGGCGCCCCTGAACCTCACCTCATCTGGCTGAAGAACGGGAAGCTGCTGACGCCCAGCGGCAACGTCAAGCTCACCAACGGGAACACGTAAGAACGCCGTCACACAAGTGTCAGTTCTGACAGAAACAGCAGATTAAGAGGTTAAAGTTCAGTTTGTTCACACAAAGATCGGTTCCTCTCAAAGGTTCTTGAAGAACTACAGTTACAACAGGAACTTCACCACTTGTTCTAATGTTCTTCTCTAAAAAATGATCTGAAACACGTCATTGATGGATCAACATGATCGCTGCGAAGTCCTGACTCACTGGCCTCTTCTTCTGTGGTCTCTTCATCCAACACGGTTTTATAACTGTTCAGTGTAACTTTACTTTGATCATCAGAGTATCTCAGCTGAAAGCAGCTACATGTGCTCTCAGTATTACTATATCAACTTATATGAATATATCACTGTTGTTATGTGTAATAATAAGAATCTTTATTTGTAGAGCACTTTTGTGTAATCAGCTGTTAGAGGCTGTTAGTGACATTACCTGCAGGAAAAGGCCCACTTTAATCTGTAAAACACATTTAACACAAATGAAATCATCACAAACTAACTGCCAGATATTGGACCTGGAGCCTCCGGGGCCCCTGGAGCCTGTCCTGCACAGACTGAGTAGCTCCTCTCTGTCTCCACCTGCAGGACTCTCGCCATCACCCGTATCACCCCCGAGGACGAGGCCATCTATCAGTGCATAGCAGAGAACAGCGCCGGCACCAACCAGGCCAGCGCCCGCCTCGCCATCAGCCAGGGGGCCGATCTACCCGAGGCCCCCGCTGGCCTCAAGGCCATGGCCCTCAGCTCCACCATTATGCAGCTGACCTGGGAACAGCCAACAGAGGCCGTCAGTCAGCAGATTATAGGATATGTCCTGCACATCAGACGACTGGGGGGTAAGGAACTGAAATGAGCCGACAACGTGAGATTAGCAGTAATCTGTCTTTCTTTCTAAGTAATCTTTGATCTCTGACCTCCTCAGAGCCGGACAGCGCAGAGCTGCAGGAGGCAGTCAGTAAGACCACCTTCAGACACGAGGTTAACAACCTGGAAGCTGCCACCACTTACTCCATCTACCTGAAGGCTTATTCTGCTCTGGGGGAAGCCAGCAGTCCAACACCATCACCGCCACCACACATGGAGGCGGTAAGTCCACCTTAAACATCTTCACATTTTGAAAAAGTCCAAATTGGGCCCAAGTGTCAATATTTGTGGGGCCCCAATTATTTCCCAGCGCTGCCTTAACGCTCTTGGGCCTGGAGTTCACCAGAGCTTCACAGGTTGCCTCTGGAGTCCTCTTCCACTCCTCCATGACAACATCACGGAGCTGGTGGATGTTAGAGACCTTGTGCTCCTCCACCTTCCGTTTGAGGAGCCCCACAGATGCTCAGTAGGGTTCAGGTCTGGGGACCCTCAGCTTCTTTAGTGAGGCAGAGGTCGTCTTGGAGGTGTGTTTGGGGTCGTTATCATGTTGGAATACTGCCCTGCGGCCCGGTCTCTGAAGGGAGGGGATCTGGTCTGCTTCAGTATGTCACAGTACATGTTGGCATTCATGGTTCCCTCAGTGAGCTGGAGCTCCCAAGTGCCGGCAGCACTCATGCAGCCCCAGACCAGGACACTTTGTCCTCCTCACCTGGTTGCTGCAACACACGCTTGACACCATCTGAACCAGATAAGTTTATCTTGGTCTCATCAGACCACAGGACCTGGTTCCAGTAATCCATGTCCACAGTCTGCTGGTCTTCAGCAAACTGTTTGCAGCTTTCTTGTGCATCATCTTTAGAAGAGGCTTCCTTCTGGGTCGACAGCCATGCAGACCGGTTTGATGCAGTGTGCGGCGTATGGGCTGAGCCCTGACAGGCCGACCCCCCCACCCCTTCAACCTCTGCAGCAATGCCGGCAGCACTCAGACGTCTGTTTCCCAAAGACAACCTCTGGATGTGACGCTGAGCACGTGCACTCAGCTGCTTTGGTCGACCATGGCGAGGCCTGTTCTGAGTGGAACCTGTCCTGGTGAACCGCTGTATGGTCTCGGCCACCGTGCTGCAGCTCAGTTTCAGGGTCTTGGCGGTCTTCTTACAGCCTCGGCCATCTTTATGTAGAGCAACCGTTCTTTGTTTCAGATCCTCAGTTCTTTACCATGAGGTGCCATGTTGAACTTCCAGTGAGCAGTATGAGGGAGTGTGAGAGTGACATCACCAAATTTAACCTGCTCCCCATTCACACCTGAGACCCTGTAACACTAACGGGTCACATGACACTGGGGAGGGAAAATGGCTGATTGGGATAATCAGATATTTACAGAAATATGAGGAGTGAGATACTGGATACTCAGCTTTGCTCAGTCTGGCTGTAACTCCAATATCTGTAGACAGTAAAACTGTCAGACAGTCTGAACTACAGTTTGTTGAATGACTGTTTGTCTCTGTCTCTCCCACAGTTCCCAGTTCTCCCAGTTTCTTCACTAAAGTCCTGAACCAGACGGCGATGCAGGTGTACTGGGAGCTGCCCAGTAAGCCGGGGAAACTGGAGGGCTTCAGACTGGAGTATCGCGGGGTTTCCAACCCAGACGTTAAGGGGCAGGAGACCCTCCCAGGACACATCAACACCCACACCATCTCCCACCTGGGTCAGTTAAAGGGACAGTACAGCAGCTTACTGACAGCTTAAGTCTCACAAAGAGGAAAACAATTAGCTTGTTAGCTAACCAGCTGGTCACCAGTTCTTTCTGTAGTCAGGTGTTTTGGTCAAACTGTAACTACATTCTTCTTCTTTAATAAACATGAGTCAACAAGAGTTAACTGACATTTAATTCAAATAAAATGAAGTGCTTTGTATGTTAACGTTGGAATATACAAATGACAGGAAATAGAATTTAAAAAAATAAATAGAGAATGTTGCTGATGTTTCTGCCTGATAATCACTCTGTGAGATGAGTTCAGTGTTTCAGAGGTTTGTTGTTTCCCTCCTGCAGAGCCGGCAGCAGTTTATGAGATCCAGCTGGTGGCGTTTAACGGGAACGGAGACAGTCCGTCCAACCGCCGCCTCGTGTCTCTGGCAGAGGGACAAAAGACTGCAGCAAGTAAGAGCCTCAACGTGACCTCTGAACCCTGACACCCTGACCTCTGACCCCTGACCCCTCTGAAACCAGTGGAACCAGTATAATGTGGTGTTTCTTGTCTCCATCAGCCGGGCCGAGATGTAACTGTGATCGGTCAGATGGATCCATGTCCACGCTGCTGATCGGTGTTCATAGCGGCCTCGCCTGCATCCTCTGCTGCCTGCTCTTCATCCTGCTGGGATACAGGCGCAAGTAAGACCTTCATCACCCCCAATATCACCATCATCATCATCTTCATCATCACTGTCATCCCCATCATCACCACCATCATCACTATCATCCCCATCATCACCACCATCATCACTATCATCCCCATCATCACCACCATCACCACTATCATTACTATCATCACCACCATCACCACTATCATTACTATCATCTTCATCATCACCATCATCACCACTATCATTACTATCATCTTCATCATCACCACTATCATTACTATCATCTTCATCATCACCATCATCACCACTATCATTACTATCATCTTCATCATCACCACCATCATTACTATCATCTTCACCATCAACATCATCACCACCATCACCATTACCACCATCATCACTATCATCTTTATCATCACCACTATCATTACTATCATCTTCATCATCACCACCATCATTACTATCATCTTCACCATCACATCATCACCACCATCACCATTACCACCATCATCACTATCATCTTTATCATCACTATCATCACCACTATCATTACTATCATCTTCATCATCAACATCATCACCACCATCATTACTATCATCACCATCATCACCATCATCACCACTATCATCACTATCATCTTCATCATCACCATCATCACCACCATCATTATTATCATCACCATCATCACCACTATCATCACTATCATTTTCATCATCACCATCATCACCACCATCATGATTATCATCTTCACCATCAACATCATCACCACCATCATCACTATCATCTTCACCATCAACATCATCACCACCATCACCATTACCACCATCATCACTATTATCTTTATCATCACCATCATCACCACTATCATTACTATCATCTTCATCATCAACATCATCACCACCATCATTACTATCATCACCATCATCATCACTATCATCTTCATCATCACCACCATCATTACTATCATCTTCACCACCAGCATCATCACCACCATCATCACTATCATCTTCATCATCAACATCATCACCACCAACATTACTATCATCACCATCATCACCACCATCATTACTATCATCTTCACCATTACCACCATCATCACTATCATCTTTATCATCACTATCATCACCACTATCATTACTATCATCTTCATCATCAATCATCACCACCATCATTACTATCATCACCATCATCACCATCATCACCACTATCATCACTATCATCTTCATCATCACCATCATCACCACCATCATTATTATCATCACCATCATCACCACTATCATCACTATCATTTTCATCATCACCATCATCACCACCATCATGATTATCATCTTCACCATCAACATCATCACCACCATCATCACTATCATCTTCACCATCAACATCATCACCACCATCACCATTACCACCATCATCACTATTATCTTTATCATCACCATCATCACCACTATCATTACTATCATCTTCATCATCAACATCATCACCACCATCATTACTATCATCACCATCATCATCACTATCATCTTCATCATCACCACCATCATTACTATCATCTTCACCACCAGCATCATCACCACCATCATCACTATCATCTTCATCATCACCATCATCACCACCATCATTACTATCATCTTCACCACCAACATCACCACCATCATCACTATCATCTTCATCACCACCAACATCACCACCATCATCACTATCATCTTCATCATCACCATCATCACCACTATCATTACTATCATCTTCATCATCAACATCATCACCACCATCATTACTATCATCTTCATCATCACCATCATTACTATCATCTTCATCATCACTTTCATTACCACCATCATCACTATCATCTTTATCATCACCACTATCATTACTATCATCTTCATCATCACCACCATCATTACTATCATCTTCACCATCAACATCATCACCACCATCACCATTACCACCATCATCACTATCATCTTTATCATCACTATCATCACCACTATCATTACTATCATCTTCATCATCAACATCATCACCACCATCATTACTATCATCACCATCATCACCATCATCACCACTATCATCACTATCATCTTCATCATCACCATCATCACCACCATCATTATTATCATCACCATCATCACCACTATCATCACTATCATTTTCATCATCACCATCATCACCACCATCATGATTATCATCTTCACCATCAACATCATCACCACCATCATCACTATCATCTTCACCATCAACATCATCACCACCATCACCATTACCACCATCATCACTATTATCTTTATCATCACCATCATCACCACTATCATTACTATCATCTTCATCATCAACATCATCACCACCATCATTACTATCATCACCATCATCATCACTATCATCTTCATCATCACCACCATCATTACTATCATCTTCACCACCAGCATCATCACCACCATCATCACTATCATCTTCATCATCAACATCATCACCACCAACATTACTATCATCACCATCATCACCACCATCATTACTATCATCTTCACCATTACCACCATCATCACTATCATCTTTATCATCACTATCATCACCACTATCATTACTATCATCTTCATCATCAACATCATCACCACCATCATTACTATCATCACCATCATCACCATCATCACCACTATCATCACTATCATCTTCATCATCACCATCATCACCACCATCATTATTATCATCACCATCATCACCACTATCATCACTATCATTTTCATCATCACCATCATCACCACCATCATGATTATCATCTTCACCATCAACATCATCACCACCATCATCACTATCATCTTCACCATCAACATCATCACCACCATCACCATTACCACCATCATCACTATTATCTTTATCATCACCATCATCACCACTATCATTACTATCATCTTCATCATCAACATCATCACCACCATCATTACTATCATCACCATCATCATCACTATCATCTTCATCATCACCACCATCATTACTATCATCTTCACCACCAGCATCATCACCACCATCATCACTATCATCTTCATCATCACCATCATCACCACCATCATTACTATCATCTTCACCACCAACATCACCACCATCATCACTATCATCTTCATCACCACCAACATCACCACCATCATCACTATCATCTTCATCATCACCATCATCACCACTATCATTACTATCATCTTCATCATCAACATCATCACCACCATCATTACTATCATCTTCATCATCACCATCATTACTATCATCTTCATCATCACTTTCATCACCACCATCATCACTATCATCTTCACCATCAACATCACCACCACTATCATCTTTATCACCACCACTGTCATCTTTATCATCACCACTATCATCACTATCATCTTCATCATCACCACTATCATCACTATCATCACCATCATCACCATCATTACTATCATCACCATCATCACCACTATCATTACATCATCTTCATCATCACTTTCATCACCACTATCATCACCATCATCACCACTATCATTACATCATCTTCATCATCACTTTCATCACCACTATCATCACCATCATCACCACTATCATCACTATCATCAACATCATCACTATCAAGTTCATCATCACCACTATCATCACAATCATCATCACCATCATTACCACCATCATCACCACTATCATCACAATCATCTTCATCATCACCATCTTCACTATCATCTTCATCATCACCATCATCACCACTATCATCACTATCATCTTCATCATCACCACTATCATCACTATCATCTTCATCATCACCACTATCATCACTATCATCTTCATCATCACCACCATCATCACCACTATCATCACTATCATCTTTATCATCAACATCATCACTATCAAGTTCATCATCACCATCATCACTATCAAGTTCATCATCACCATCATCACTATCAAGTTCATCATCACCATCATCACTATCATCTTCATCATCACCATCATCATCACTATCATCTTTATCATCAACATCATCACTATCAAGTTCATCATCACCATCTTCACTATCATCTTCATCATCACCATCATCACCACTATCATCACTATCATCATCATCACTGTCGTCACCACTATCATCACTATCATCTTCATCATCACCATCATCACCACCATCATCACCACTATCATCACTATCATCAACATCATCAACATCATCACTATCAAGTTCATCATCACCACTATCATCACAATCATCATCACCATCATCACCACCATCATCACCACTATCATCACAATCATCTTCATCATCACCATCATCACCACTATCATCACTATCATCTTCATCATCACCACTATCATCACTATCATCTTCATCACCACCATCATCACCACTATCATCACTATCATCTTTATCATCAACATCATCACTATCAAGTTCATCATCACCATCATCACTATCATCTTCATCATCACCATCATCATCACTATCATCTTTATCATCAACATCATCACTATCATCTTCATCATCACCATCATCACTATCATCTTTATCATCAACATCATCACTATCAAGTTCATCATCACCATCTTCGCTATCATCTTCATCATCAACATCATCACCACTATCATTACAATCATCTTCATCACCACCACCATCACCACTATCATCACTATCATCTTTATTAACATCATCACCACTATCATCACTATCATCTTCATCATCACCATCATCATCACCATCACCATGACGACTACCATCATCTTCACCATCCTCACTCTGTTCTATGTTCAGTCTCTTCTGCAGGAAGGCAGCAAGCTGGGAGACTCCGCCCACCCTGAATGGTGTGAGAGGTCCTAAAGGTCACGTAGCTGAGAGCATCGAGCTGAGCCAGGTAACACTCCAGAGCACATCCTCCCTCCATTATCTCCTTCTTCCATCTGTCTAGGTATCCATGGCAACCATGACAATAACACCTACATTCTCATTTATTTCTGCTGCCATTAAACCAGTTACCATGGTTACAGGTGTTTATCTGTTCCAGCAAACTGTTTGAACAGAAGTCCACCCACTTTATGCTAACACTGTTCCTGTCTCCGCCCACAGAGGTGTGACTCCACCCCTCCACCAGTGATGGTCATGGTTGAACCAACTCCACCCGTCCAGCCTGGCACAGGCACCGGATAACCCCCCCCCCCCCCAGCCCCCAGCCCCCCAGCCCCTGGTGGCGTCTCTGCTCCAGACAGCCTTACAGCCTTACAGCCTTGATGAATGACTGACAGTTTATGATGAGTCTGAGGAAGATCCGGAGAGCTCTGATACCACACGGTAACAGAACCATGAAGTACTCCAGATATCCACGAGCTTTCATTGCAATTCATGATGATTTGGTCTTTAGACCGAAACCAAAGCGGACTTCTTTGATCCGATCGTTAAAATGACTCGGGCTGCTTCCCGTGTGGTATCAGGTGCTGACGCTGTGGCGTCCCGGACGCTTTCTGTTGAAACCAAAACCTTTTTTCTTCAGTTTGGGGTAGTTTTGAGTTTGTCGCCGTCGGTGCCCAGTTTTCTAAGACGATGAGGCCTTCCACCGGTCTGACCAGAGACCGGGTCCTCAGAGGATCCACTGTGGGTTTAGTTGAACTACCTGACAGGTGATGTTGATCCTCGGAGGCCCGGAGCCAAAGGGATTCATTATTACTCTGGTCGGCAGGTGACTGTAGAGGACGTTAGCTCTCTGCGCTGCTTTAGCCTTTTAGTGTTTGTTTGTCTCACCGAGTTCGCCTCAGGTCAGGATGTAGAGGAAGCCGGCAGCTGGCTGATCTCCCGCCCTCCCTCCCTCCCTCCCTCCCTCCTCTGACTCCTTCACCAAACTCTACCTCCAAAGAGAGCTACCTCGGGCTCAACGCCAAACGCCTGACAAGCGACCGTTAGCCATCTGCTGCTGGTCATGCTAACCTACCTCTTAACCAAAAGGCCCCTCTGGGGCCACGTTGCCATTTTCTACCTTTTTGTACCAATGCTGATGTCCTGTGCCTGACAGTCACACAGAAACTGTGACGGTTGCTCGTTCGGTCCATTGTTGTCCCCCTCAAAGAGACCACAGAAGATCTCTGCTGTCTTTGAGTTTGTGCTTGTTTGACTCCTGACTGATCTGTCTGACTCCAACAACTTCCTCCAGTGCTGCTTCCAGGACCCAAGACCTGTTTCGGATCTGAAATCCCACATTAGCGAAGGATCTTGTCTTCTAGGCTCTATAAACCTGTTTTAGATCTTAGGTTCAAGAGTGCCGAACCTGGCCTCAGATCTGAGCTTGCAAGCTTTTATAATGTCTTGAGTCCAAAAACCTGCTTGTACATCGGAGTAACCTTCCACAGATTTGAGTTTCTAGAGTCCAAAAACTGAACATAGTCCTGAGTTTTAACATTGCAATCTCGACAGCATAACAACCTGGACGTCTCACCTTTCAAGGTCCAGAAAACAATTCAGGAAATCATATTTAAAGACTTCTGGAGGTTGTAGGTTTCTAAATTCTCAGTTTCCACAGCAGATAAATCTGCTCCAAAGTCTGACTGCCATAGAGTTTAACGAGTCCTGACCTTCAACAGTCCAAGACCTGATCCAGAGTCTTTGTCTCTGCAGCCTAGTGTTCAACAGGTTGGGTCCTGAAGCTCTCTGCAGATGTTGGAGAACGAAACTTTAAGATGTTTGATTGTTTGAAGTGGACAGAGTCTGTCCTGGTCCTCATGGAGACGCCTCCACTGCACACGTCTCCCCTGAGGAAATGTTGAGGAGTTCAGCATCAGGAATTTTCGGCCTCTCCAGATGTCTCGGTGAGAGACGTCTCAGCCCTTTTCTGTCCCGAGTCTTAATGAATTTTAACAGCCACTTCCTGCCACCTGTCTGCAGGTGTGTGCTGCCTCGCCTGTTTAAAGCGACCTCTAATGTATAATAATGTCTGAAAGTAATTTCTAAACGTTCCTGTAGAAGCTTTCTGTAGCGTTTCAGCCAAACGTCCAAATATTCTTTAAAAACCAGCTGAACGACGTCCAAAGAGAAAAACAGGTCTCACCATTTTCTGTTCAAACGGTTTGTTTTCACTTTGTGTTTCCAGAGTTCAAGAACAAACCAAAAGAAATACTTTCCCATTTTATATTCCAGATGAACACAGGGGACGTGGAAATATATTTTCATAGATTGTGACAGGATGAGTTTAAAGAGCCAAATAGCCGAATGATAGAAACACTTTGACCAAAGGCTCCACAATGATCCTGAAACATCACCGAGTCTTTACAGCTTCTGTCTCTGCTACTGACAGTGACTCTGAGACCCGAGACCCCAAGACCAGAGACCCTGAGACCCTGAGTAACAAAAACCTTGAAATGGAAATGTGACTTTCTGTGTGACATTTATTTTGACTTAATGCATCCAAACTGGTTTTTAACTTGTAACTAACTTATAAGCAGAACCAAATCCTGCTTGTTAGGTTCGTTTTGAGTGTGTGAGCAGATTAACGAGTCTCATCGAGTCTCATCGAGTCTCATCGAGTCTCATCAATTGAACTCACACAGTCTCAATGATAAGACCCACCAGATCGATGCTGTCCGTCATAGAGTCAAAAGTCTTGTTGGGTCTCGAGTCGCACTCATTCTGTCATGCCACATTGAGTCATGTCCAGTCTCATGGACCCTCTGCTGTCCTCTGGGTCAAAGGTCACCAAGTGTTTCTAAAAATATAAAAATGTTTATGATGTTCTTTTTCTAGAACTTTCTTCTTTCAGTTCATATTTTTCTGTCACTGCCGTTCGGTGGTGAGGAGGAAATTCTGCCAAAATGACCTTTTAAAATGTTTATTGTTGCTAATAATATTATGATTCTTACCTTTTTACTCTGTTTTCTATTGTTTGACTTTCTTCTTTCTGTTAGTTGAATGATGTGAAAATATTTAGAATTTAAGAAATGTCGTGTTTTCAGCTGAAGGTAGAAACACTGATTATTAAACTCCTCAGGTTTCATTTTTTACAGTGGACATAAGAAGCCATTCATGTGATTATTATTGATTATGTGATTATATTCTACACAGACGTTCAGTGTTACCTGATTATTTTCCCTTGTAGTTTAATTTCAGCCTGTCAACACGCTGTAGAAACTAAAGATGTAGAGATCGTAGAGTGAGTGAAGGCTAGAACCAATGAGAAAAGTGATGCTTTAATGTTTCTGATTTCTTTTCTCTCAAAACATTTTATTTTCATTAATGTCATAAAAATGTTAAAACAGCATCCCAAAGCTTTAAACTGCTTTTTTAACAGAAGAGACGACACAGAAACATAAAGAGTTCAAAACCAGAGTGACACCTAGATCGTGTTCACACGGAAGAAGAGTTACATTTTTGACAGTTTTTGTATGAGGTTTGGTTTGTTACCATCCTAAAGTTTCACTGGAGGAACTCTTCTCTGTATTTGAACGTGTTTCCGAGGATCTTTCTGTCTGTTGTCCTTTCTGATGTTTAGACACATGAAAACCAAATAAAACTGGATAGAAGCAGAAAACAGATGTCTTGTTTTTTTATTAACAATTCTTTTGAATCAGCAGCTCATGAAGGTTTAAGAAAAACTGCATTTTAACTTCACTGGATGGACTGATTATCTGGAAGTATCGATGAGCTGTCAGTATATTTCGCGTTTTTTATGTTTAATTTTAGTGTGGGGGAGAGCCGGGACGATTGAAACACAGCGATTTTCTCGGAGCCTAGTCTGATATGCCAAACTAGCTCAGCACATACAGAACACATACAGAACCGAGAAAAATCAGGTGGATACGTCACTCTTTCACCGAGTTATCCGAAAGAAGCTGTTTCCAGTCACGGAAAGTAAATTCACTCAAGTGATGAATGACGAGTTGTGTTTATGGTGTCATGGTCACATGACAGATCAGTTAGTGCTTTAACACATCCTGAAGTTTTAAATGTCAAAGTTTTACAGTTTAGAAGCGAGTGAAGTTTAAACATCTCGTCACCTTATTTAGATACGCCGGGGGGGGGCGGCAGAGTCATCCAGGCTGCCGGCCGGACCACCAGGATGCTCACAGCCAAATAACAGGTCTTCAGAGTAGACCAGGACAACAGGCTGCAGATGTGGATAAAAGAGCAGCACAGATCTGATCCTAATGTGCATTAGCTGTTAGATTTTCTAGTTAGCTAGCTAAGTTATATTTATACTATTTTTTATTAAGAAAAAGGACATAATGAGTTTGCAATCACGTATTAAGAAGGGTAGTGTCACGCTTTCTAAATAACAAGAATAACAGAAACTATTTAAATGTACGTTGTTGTGTTTCTTCTGTCCTGCACAGACATGACAACAACAAATGATTTCTGTCTGTAATGTTATAAAAGGAGGTATATCTGAAAAGTGTTTCAGTCGTGCCGGCTCGCCCCTAATTTATCTTTATTTTATTAGTTCTTTGTTTATGGATCTTTTTGAATCTTTAAACATTTCAGGTGTTGTGTCTCAGGTGAACAGGTGTGACTGATGTGTCCTTTAAACACTGAACTCACTGCTGTCAGCTGATTGGTTCAAGTGAAGCCCGGTTCTCGGGTCTTATCCTGCTCGACCCATCAGCCAATCACAGGATCCTGCTATCTGCACTCTCAGCAACGGGCATCTCAGGCAAAGCACTCCTGTGGTTCGAATCCTACCTCTCTGGGCGATCCTACACTGTGTTGTGGAAAGGACAATTGTCCTCGTCCCACTGCCTCTCCACAGGGGCCCCAAGGCTCAGTGCTAGGGCCCCTTCTCTTCTCAGTTTACACCACCTCACTGGGGCCAATCATTCGCTTGCATGGCTTCTCTCACCGCTGCTACGCAGACGATGCGCAGCTCTACCTATCCTTCCCGCCAGACGACCCCACCGTCTCAGCGTGTATCACGGACTGTCTCTCGGACATATCTGCATGGACGAAGTCTCGCCACCTTCAACTAAACCTCTCTGAGACTGAACTCTTGGTCATTCCAGGCAAGCAATTTATCCACCATAACATCACACTACAACCTGGCTCCTCAGTCGTCACTCACCAGCGTGGTGAGAAACTTCATGACTGACCAGCTGTCCTTCTCATCTTGCTGCTGTCTCTCCGTCGTGACGCTTTGCTCTATTCAACATCAGAAAAATCAGCCCCTCCCTCACTCAGCACGCCACCCAGCTCCTGGTCCAGGCCACTCTGCCCTCCAGCTCTTCAGCTTGTGAAACCCCTACAGATGGTTCAGCAGTCTGGTTTCTGATCAGCCTAAAAGGACTCATGTTCCTCCATTACTCAGTGACCTCCACTGGCTCCTCGGGGCCTCCAGAATCAAATCCAAGTCCCTGATGCTGCATACAGAGCTACTACTGGGTCTGCAACATCTACCTAAACTCCATAATTCAAGCCTACGTTCCTTCTGGGCCACGGCGCTCCTCGAACGAACGCCGCCTGGCTCTGCCATCCCTTCACACAAAGCGACCTCAGTCCCTGTTCTCATCTGTGACACCACGATGGTGGAACGAGCCACCACACGCCATCAGAGCAGGAACGTCCCTCTCTGACTTCAAGAAGCTCCTGAACACTTCCTCTGATAACACCTCAAACCTCTAACATGCACTTCCTGTCCTTCTTCTTCTGTCCCCTCACAGTTCTCTGGTAGTGATGGCTTCTTCCCCAGGTATTCACCCCACTGATGCCGTACGTGTTAACAGCTCTTACTAGTATTTATTTTAACTTGTAGATCTCTGAATGTATTGATGCTTGTTGTTCCTCAGATGGAAGTCTATTTGGATAAAAGCTTCTGTCACATGAGTGACTGTAAACTCACCTGATTCTTTCATAGTGACGATGATCCAAAAGTAGAGCAGAGACGTTTTTATGAATTACCACAAAATGTCAATTATCTGTCATTAAAAAGATTATTAATTACCAAGAATCTGATAATTTTTCTGAACGTTAACGAACCTCATCGTCTTGTTAACATCGTTGACCTTCTGATGAAATGATCAATAAAAAGCTGTTCAGTTATCAGAAACATTAGCAGACTCAGATTTTATTAAAGGATCAATAACTGACATGAAGAACTTCCTGTTTGTGCTGGATACATTCATAATGTGATGAAATTAAACTGTGATTATTAACGTGGCATCAAAGCTTCTCTGAATCTGTGGGAACCTTCAGAACAAACCAAAACATCACCTCAAAGGAAACCTGGGAACAGAACCAGAGAACAGAATCATTGGATCAATAAAAGCTCTGCAGATTTCTTCCTGCGAGACTCGACTCATCTTCAGTGAAGAAACAGAAAACTTTTCACATCTAAAACAGAATTTTACTAAATCGGTTCAACATGAAAACATTTGCTCTGAACAGACGAACCAGATATTTCTGTCCTGTTGGAGCTGCAGGAAGTGATCCTGATCCACCTGCCGGTCCAGCTCAGGTTTTCACACTCGTTCACAGGTACAGAATGTGACAACATCAAACTCCTGTCCTCTGATTGGTCAGTGTTGGTCTCCTGCAGCCTGTTTGTTGTTGGCGGGGTCCGACTCGTGCTCGCCGCTGTGAGGACCCTCTCTGGCAGATAGGCGGTCCAGCGATCGCGGCGAGGCGTTGCTCCTCGTCCTGCGGCAGCAGGCGGCGAGGTCGGCCCTGAAGGACGGCGTGTAGAAGCCGTAGATGACAGGGTCGCAGCAGGTGTTCAGGTTCCCGAACACGAAGAGGGCGTGATGGACGTACTCAGGTGTGACGTGCAGCATGTCTGGCTGGAACCAGTACCAGATCCCTAGCAGGTAGTACGGAGTCCAGCACACCACGAAGGACAGCACGATGACCACTGTCATCTTCAGAGTCTTCATCCGAGCCTTCGGGATAATGTCGGTGCCACTGCGACGCAGGTACGACTCACCTGCTGAGAGAGGGAGGGCTCCGTTAGTGATGTCAGTATAGTACAGGTGTGTCTTACTCTGGTCTGCTGTGATACAGGTGTGTTTCAGGTGTGATACAGAAGTGTTTCAGGTGTGTCTTACTCTGGTCTCCTGTAATACAGGTGTGATACAGGTGTGATACAGAAGTGTTTCAGGTGTGACACAGAAGTGTTTCAGGTGTGTCTTACTCTGGTCTCCTGTGATACAGGAGTGACACAGGAGTGATACAGATGTGATACAGGTGTGATACAGAAGTGTTTCAGGTGTGTCTTACTCTGGTCTCCTGTGACACAGGAGTGACATAGGAGTGATACAGATGTGATACAGGTGTGATACAGAAGTGTTTCAGGTGTGTCTTACTCTGTTCTCCTGTGACACAGGAGTGACACAGGAGTGATACAGATGTGATACAGGTGTGATACAGAAGTGTTTCAGGTGTGTCTTACTCTGGTCTCCTGTGAAACAGGAGTGACACAGCAGTGACACTGGAGTGACACAGCAGTGACACAGGAGTGATACAGGTGTGATACAGAATTGTTTCAGGTGTGTCTTACTCTGGTCTCCTGTGACACAGGAGTGACACAGGAGTGACATGGGAGTGATACAGGAGTGGCACAGGAGTGATACAGGTGTGATACAGGTGTGATACAGGAGTGTTTCAGGTGTGATACAGGAGTGACACAGGAGTGATACAGGAGTGACACAGGAGTGATACAGGTGTGATACAGGAGTGATACAGGTGTGATACAGGTGTGATACAGGAGTGACACAGGAGTGATACAGGTGTGATACAGAAGTGTTTGAGGTGTGTCTTACTTTGGTCTCCTGTGATACAAGTGTGTTTCAGGTGTGATACAGAAGTGTTTCAGGTGTGTCTTACTCTGGTCTCCTGTGATACAGGTGTGATACAGGAGTGATACAGGAGTGACACAGGAGTGATACAGGTGTGATACAGGTGTGACACAGGAGTGATACAGGTGTGATACAGAAGTGTTTGAGGTGTGTCTTACTTTGGTCTCCTGTGATACAAGTGTGTTTCAGGTGTGATACAGAAGTGTTTCAGGTGTGTCTTACTCTGGTCTCCTGTGATACAGGTGTGATACAGGAGTGATACAGGAGTGACACAGGAGTGACACAGGAGTGATACAGGAGTGACACAGGAGTGATACAGGAGTGATACAGGAGTGACATAGGAGTGATACAGGAGTGACACAGGAGTGATACAGGTGTGATACAGGAGTGACACAGGAGTGATACAGGTGTGATACAGGAGTGATACAGGTGTGATACAGGAGTGACACAGGAGTGATACAGGAGTGACACAGGAGTGATACAGGTGTGATACAGAAGTGTTTAAGGTGTGTCTTACTTTGGTCTCCTGTGATACAAGTGTGTTTCAGGTGTGATCCAGAAGTGTTTGAGGTGTGTCTTACTCTGGTCTCCTGTGATACAGGTGTGATACAGGAGTGATACAGGAGTGACACAGGAGTGATACAGGTGTGATACAGGTGTGATACAGGTGTGATACAGGAGTGACACAGGAGTGATACAGGAGTGACACAGGAGTGATACAGGTGTGATACAGAAGTGTTTAAGGTGTGTCTTACTTTGGTCTCCTGTGATACAGGTGTGATACAGGAGTGACACAGGAGTGATACAGGTGTGATACAGAAGTGTTTGAGGTGTGTCTTACTCTGGTCTCCTGTGATACAGGTGTGATACAGGAGTGATACAGGAGTGACAGAGGAGTGACACAGGAGTGATACAGGAGTGACACAGGAGTGATACAGGAGTGATACAGGAGTGACATAGGAGTGATACAGGAGTGACACAGGAGTGATACAGGTGTGGTACAGGAGTGATACATGTGTGATACAGGAGTGTTTGAGGTGTGTCTTACTCTGGTCTCCTGTGATACAGGTGTGATACAGGAGTGATACAGGAGTGACACAGGAGTGATACAGAAGTGTTTGAGGTGTGTCTTACTCTGGTCTCCTGTGATACAGGAGTGATACAGGAGTGTTTGAGGTGTGTCTTACTCTGGTCTCCTGTGATACAGGTGTGTTTCAGGTGTGATACAGAAGTGTTTCAGGTGTGTCTTACTCTGGTCTCCTGTGATACAGGTGTGATACATGTGTGGTACAGGAGTGACACAGGAGTGATACAGGTGTGATACAGGAGTGATACAGGTGTGGTACAGGAGTGATACATGTGTGATACAGGAGTGTTTGAGGTGTGTCTTACTCTGGTCTCCTGTGATACAGGTGTGATACAGGAGTGATACAGGAGTGACACAGGAGTGATACAGAAGTGTTTGAGGTGTGTCTTACTCTGGTCTCCTGTGATACAGGAGTGATACAGGAGTGTTTGAGGTGTGTCTTACTCTGGTCTCCTGTGATACAGGTGTGTTTCAGGTGTGATACAGAAGTGTTTCAGGTGTGTCTTACTCTGGTCTCCTGTGATACAGGTGTGATACATGTGTGGTACAGGAGTGACACAGGAGTGATACAGGTGTGATACATGTGTGATACATGTGTGATACAGGAGTGATACAGGAATGTTTCAGGTGTGATACAGGAGTGTTTCAGGTGTGATAAAGGTGTGTTTCAGGTGTGTCTTACTCTGGTCTCCTGTGATACAGGTGTGATACAGGAGTGGCACAGGAGTGATACAGGTGTGATACATGTGTGATACAGGAGTGATACAGGTGTGATACATGTGTGGTACAGGTGTGATACATGTGTGATACAGGAGTGATACAGGAATGTTTCAGGTCTGTCTTACTCTGGTCTCCTGTGATACAGGTGTGATACATGTGTGGTACAGGAGTGACACAGGAGTGATAAAGGTGTGATACATGTGTGGTACAGGAGTGACACAGGAGGGATACAGGTGTGTTTCAGGTGTGATAAAGGTGTGTTTCAGGTGTCTTACTCTGGTCTCCTGTGATACAGGTATGATACAGGAGTGACACAGGAGCAATACAGGTGTGATACATGTGTGGTACAGGAGTGACACAGGATTGATACAGGTGTGATACAGGAGTGTTTCAGGTGTGATAAAGGTGTGTTTCAGGTGTGTCTCCTGTGATACAGGTGTGATATAGGTGTGTGTCAGTTGTGAACAGCCGTGTTTCAGGTGTGATATAGGAGTGTTTTAGGCGTGATACAGGTGTGTGTTACTCTGGTCTCCTGTGGTACAGGTGTGATACAGGTGTAATATAGGTGTGATACAGGTATGATACAGGTGTGTGTCAGGTGTGATACAGGTGTGTTTCAGGTGTGATAAAGGTGTGTTCCAGGTGTGTCTTACTCTGGTCTCCTGTGATACAGGTGTGTTTCAGGAGTGATACAGGTGTGTTTCAGGTGTGATACGGGTGTAATACAGGTGTGATAGAGGTGTAATACAGGTGTGTCTTACCTTTGTTTCTCAGGTGCTGCAGGTGGATGTGCAGCAGGATGAACAGGTGTGAGACAGGTGTGATGCAGGTGTGAGACACATGTGAGACAGGTGTGTTTCAGTGGTGATACAGGTGTGATGCAGGTCTGATACAGGTGTGTCTTACCTTTGTTTCTCAGGTGCTGTAGGTGGATGTGCAGCAGGATGCGGCTGTAGCAGCAGCTCATCACCAGCAGGGGGACGACGTAAAGTGTGGTGAAGTGGAACATGTTGTAGGAGGTTTCCTGCCAGCGGCGGCTGAAGCTGCCGTGAGTCGCGCACTGAGTGAAGTCGACGCCCTCCACCCTGATTGCCCGGAAGATAAACAGCTGCAGGGAGACAGACGCAGGAGTTTTACTGCTACCTGAGCACAAGTGGAGATTTATCAAGAGTCTCAATCCCAACTGACCAGAATGATGGCAGTTTATTAACAGGGGCTGTTTTTATAATAATGTCTCTACATTTCTGGAACAGCCTCCACCTGGCTAAAGACAGCAAACTAAAGCCCTTATTTTAATGCAGTGCACCTGCTGAATGGTGAAGCGGGTTCTCTGGTTCTGTCCCGGCTTCTCTTGGACTCCTGATAAACTGTTGCAGTGTTTCTGTGGCTCAGTGAAACTGTTTGTTCCTGTGTTTCAGCCTCTTAGCATTGTTAGCATTCCTTATAGAAACCAAGGGGAGCAGTTAGCCCGAGCTAACAGCAGGAGGCTTCACACTTTAATCTCGCAGAACATTCCTTCAGGGATTTCATGTTCAGGGTTCCACTGCAGCTTCACGGAGAACCTTTCACCTGCATCACAGGCCGCAGCAGGGAGCCAATCGCAGTGCAGATCACAGGATGATGAAATAATGAACAGAGCAGCTCAGGCCGACCTTCAGCTGCTCTTCCAGCAGATTATCATATCATAAATATTAATATGAATAATACTGAAGCTGCTGTGACATGAAGCTGCAGCTCAGACACTTCACACAACGTATATACACAGTAAACGCAGTATTTTGTAATAAATCCAACCTGTGAGACGACAGTTCCGTCTGTGATGTCAGTAACTAGTGGGACCAATCATCAGGGTCGTGGTTCTGGGTTTGATGTTCCCCTTGATAAGGTTTTGCTCAGTTATGTGGTTGTTCCACGTGTTCTGTTTTATTTTGTTAAATCTGTCCTCATGTGACTTCCTGTGTTACTTTGTCGTGATTGGTTTTCAGCTGTCTGAATACCTGTTGTGTCTCACCTGGTATCTCACCTGTATTTAATCTGCTCATGTTGACAGTTTCTGTCTCTCTGTGTTTGGATTAATTGGCCCAGTTGTTGGATTAGTTACCTTTGTTCGGACCTACAGGTGTGTTTCTGTATTCACTGCATCTGTCTGAATGTCTACGTTAGGGTCCTGCCTGGACCCTCGGCCCCGGACCCTCAGTGAGCGTTACTCTCCTGCAGACGGTCGACCTCACCTAAACTAAAGAGCTCCACCTTTTAGAAATGAGATTAATCATCATGTGCTGCTTCACCTGGTAACGACTGATAACCAGGTGAGACATGTCGGATTCAGTAGCAGCTGATTGGTTCCTTGCTTCGCAGGAACAAACCTGGACTCTCTGATTCATTCTGTGAGGTTAGTTTCATGAGTTTGATTCTCTGGGGAAACTCAGTGATGTCGCCTGGTGGTTACCTGAGACCAGCTTCAGTCAGAGCAAAATCAGCCATGTGTTACCTGAGTGATGTGTTACCTGTTTGATGTGTTACCTGTTTGATGTGTTACCTGAGTGATGTGTTACCTGTTTGATGTGTTACCTGTTTGATGTGTTACCTGAGTGATGTGTTACCTGAGTGATGTGTTACCTGTTTGATGTGTTACCTGAGTGATGTGTTACCTGCGTGATGTGTTACCTGTTTGATGTGTTACCTGAGTGATGTGTTACCTGAGTGATGTGTTACCTGAGTGATGTGTTACCTGTTTGATGTGTTACCTGAGTGATGTGTTACCTGTTTGATGGGTTACCTGAGTGATGTGTTACCTGTTTGATGTGTTACCTGAGTGATGTGTTATCTGAGTGATGTGTTACCTGTTTGATGTGTTACCTGAGTGATGTGTTACCTGCGTGATGTGTTATCTGAGTGATGTGTTACCTGTTTGATGGGTTACCTGAGTGATGTGTTACCTGAGTGATGTGTTACCTGTTTGATGTGTTACCTGAGTGATGTGTTATCTGAGTGATGTGTTACCTGAGTGATGTGTTACCTGTTTGATGTGTTACCTGAGTGATGTGTTACCTGTTTGATGTGTTACCTGAGTGATGTGTTACCTGAGTGATGTGTTACCTGAGTGATGTGTTACCTGTTTGATGTGTTACCTGAGTGATGGGTTACCTGTTTGATGTGTTACCTGTTTGATGTGTTACCTGTTTGATGTGTTACCTGAGTGATGTGTTACCTGTTTGATGGGTTACCTGTTTGATGTGTTACCTGAGTGATGTGTTACCTGAGTGATGTGTTACCTGAGTGATGTGTTACCTGTTTGATGTGTTACCTGAGTGATGTGTTACCTGTTTGATGTGTTACCTGAGTGATGTGTTACCTGTTTGATGTGTTACCTGAGTGATGTGTTACCTGAGTGATGTGTTACCTGAGTGATGTGTTACCTGTTTGATGTGTTACCTGAGTGATGTGTTACCTGTTTGATGGGTTACCTGAGTGATGTGTTACCTGTTTGATGTGTTACCTGAGTGATGTGTTATCTGAGTGATGTGTTACCTGTTTGATGTGTTACCTGAGTGATGTGTTACCTGCGTGATGTGTTATCTGAGTGATGTGTTACCTGTTTGATGTGTTACCTGAGTGATGTGTTACCTGAGTGATGTGTTACCTGTTTGATGTGTTACCTGAGTGATGTGTTATCTGAGTGATGTGTTACCTGAGTGATGTGTTACCTGTTTGATGTGTTACCTGAGTGATGTGTTACCTGAGTGATGTGTTACCTGAGTGATGTGTTACCTGTTTGATGTGTTACCTGAGTGATGGGTTACCTGTTTGATGTGTTACCTGTTTGATGTGTTACCTGAGTGATGTGTTACCTGAGTGATGTGTTACCTGTTTGATGTGTTACCTGAGTGATGTGTTACCTGAGTGATGGGTTACCTGTTTGATGTGTTACCTGAGTGATGTGTTACCTGAGTGATGTGTTACCTGTTTGATGTGTTACCTGAGTGATGTGTTACCTGAGTGATGTGTTACCTGTTTGATGTGTTACCTGAGTGATGTGTTACCTGAGTGATGGGTTACCTGTTTGATGTGTTACCTGAGTGATGTGTTACCTGAGTGATGTGTTACCTGTTTGATGTGTTACCTGAGTGATGTGTTACCTGAGTGATGTGTTACCTGTTTGATGGGTTACCTGAGTGATGTGTTACCTGAGTGATGTGTTACCTGTTTGATGGGTTACCTGTTTGATGTGTTACCTGAGTGATGTGTTACCTGAGTGATGTGTTACCTGAGTGATGTGTTACCTGTTTGATGTGTTACCTGAGTGATGTGTTACCTGTTTGATGTGTTACCTGTTTGATGTGTTACCTGAGTGATGTGTTACCTGTTTGATGTGTTACCTGAGTGATGTGTTACCTGCGTGATGTGTTATCTGAGTGATGTGTTACCTTTTTGATGGGTTACCTGAGTGATGTGTTACCTGAGTGATGTGTTACCTGTTTGATGTGTTACCTGAGTGATGTGTTACCTGTTTGATGTGTTACCTGTTTGATGTGTTACCTGAGTGATGTGTTACCTGTTTGATGTGTTACCTGAGTGATGTGTTACCTGCATGATGTGTTACCTGTTTGATGTGTTACCTGAGTGATGTGTTACCTGTTTGATGTGTTACCTGAGTGATGTGTTACCTGTTTGATGTGTTACCTGAGTGATGTGTTACCTGTTTGATGAGTTACCTGTTTGATGGGTTACCTGAGTGATGTGTTACCTGAGTGATATGTTACCTGAGTGATGTGTTACCTGTTTGATGTGTTACCTGAGTGATGTGTTACCTGAGTGATGTGTTACCTGTTTGATGGGTTACCTGCGTGATGTGTTACCTGAGTGATGTGTTACCTGAGTGATGTGTTACCTGAGTGATGTGTTACCTGTTTGATGTGTTACCTGAGTGATGTGTTACCTGTTTGATGGGTTACCTGAGTGATGTGTTACCTGTTTGATGTGTTACCTGAGTGATGTGTTATCTGAGTGATGTGTTACCTGTTTGATGTGTTACCTGAGTGATGTGTTACCTGCGTGATGTGTTATCTGAGTGATGTGTTACCTGTTTGATGGGTTACCTGAGTGATGTGTTACCTGAGTGATGTGTTACCTGTTTGATGTGTTACCTGAGTGATGTGTTATCTGAGTGATGTGTTACCTGAGTGATGTGTTACCTGTTTGATGTGTTACCTGAGTGATGTGTTACCTGAGTGATGTGTTACCTGAGTGATGTGTTACCTGAGTGATGGGTTACCTGTTTGATGTGTTACCTGAGTGATGTGTTACCTGAGTGATGTGTTACCTGTTTGATGTGTTACGTGAGTGATGTGTTACCTATGTGATGTGTTACCTGAGTGATGTGTTACCTATGTGATGTGTTACCTGAGTGATGTGTTACCTATGTGATGTGTTACCTGAGTGATGTGTTACCTACGTGATGTGTTACCTGAGTGATGTTACCTACGTGATGTGTTACCTGAGTGATGTGTTACCTGTGTGATGTGTTACCTGAGTGATGTGTTACCTGAGTGATGTGTTACCTGAGTGATGTGTTACCTGTTTGATGTGTTACCTGAGTGATGTGTTACCTGAGTGATGTGTTACCTGAGTGATGTGTTACCTGTTTGATGTGTTACGTGAGTGATGTGTTACCTATGTGATGTGTTACCTGAGTGATGTGTTACCTATGTGATGTGTTACCTGAGTGATGTGTTACCTATGTGATGTGTTACCTGAGTGATGTGTTACCTGTTTGATGTGTTACGTGAGTGATGTGTTACCTATGTGATGTGTTACCTGAGTGATGTGTTACCTATGTGATGTGTTACCTGAGTGATGTGTTACCTATGTGATGTGTTACCTGAGTGATGTGTTACCTATGTGATGTGTTACCTGAGTGATGTGTTACCTACGTGATGTGTTACCTGAGTGATGTGTTACCTATGTGATGTTACCTGAGTGATGTGTTACCTGAGTGATGGTTACCTGTTTGATGTGTTACCTGTTTGATGTGTTACCTGAGCGATGTGTTACCTGAGTGATGTGTTACCTGAGTGATGTGTTACCTGTTTGAGTGTTACTGAGTGATGTGTTACCTATGTGATGTGTTACCTGAGTGATGTGTTACCTATGTGATGTGTTACCTGAGTGATGTGTTACCTATGTGATGTGTTACCTGAGTGATGTGTTACCTATGTGATGTGTTACCTGAGTGATGTGTTACCTATGTGATGTGTTACCTGAGTGATGTGTTACCTATGTGATGTGTTACCTATGTGATGTGTTACCTGAGTGATGTGTTACCTACGTGATGTGTTACCTGAGTGATGTTACCTACGTGATGTGTTACCTGAGTGATGTGTTACCTGAGTGATGTGTTACCTATGTGATGTGTTACCTGAGTGATGTGTTACCTGAGTGATGTGTTACCTGTTTGATGTGTTACCTGTTTGATGTGTTACCTGAGTGATGTGTTACCTGAGTGATGTGTTACCTGTTTGATGTGTTACCTGTTTGATGTGTTACCTGCGTGATGTGTTACCTGAGTGATGTGTTACCTGAGTGATGTGTTACCTGAGTGATGTGTTACCTGTTTGATGGTTACCTGCGTGATGTGTTACCTGAGTGATGTGTTACCTGAGTGATGTGTTACCTGAGTGATGTGTTACCTGTGTGATGTGTTACCTGTTTGATGTGTTACGTGAGTGATGTGTTACCTACGTGATGTGTTACCTGAGTGATGTGTTACCTGCGTGATGTGTTACCTGAGTGATGTGTTACCTGAGTGATGTGTTACCTGAGTGATGTGTTACCTGTTTGATGGGTTACCTGCGTGATGTGTTACCTGAGTGATGTGTTACCTGAGTGATGTGTTACCTGAGTGATGTGTTACCTGTTTGATGTGTTACCTGTTTGATGTGTTACGTGAGTGATGTGTTACCTACGTGATGTGTTACCTGAGTGATGTGTTACCTGAGTGATGTGTTACCTGAGTGATGTGTTACCTACGTGATGGGTTGCCTGAGTGATGTGTTACCTGTTTAATGTGTTACCTGTGGTGATGCGAGCAGCAGGCTGAGGCTCCAGGCCAGCAGCAGCATACGTCGGTTCCTGCGGTGCGCGGTCAGGGCGTCCAGTGGGTGCAGGATGGCGTGCTGGCGGTCAAGGCTGATGACAACAAGAATGAAGGCAGAGGCGTGCATGGCGAACAGCTTCAGGAAGCAGAGCAGCTTACAGAGCGCGTCTCCTCCGTACCACTGCACCGTCACGTTCCACACTGCGTCCAGAGGCATCACCACGAACGTCATCATCAGGTCGGCCAATGCCAGGCTCAACATCAGCGGCCGCAAGTGAGAAGCCAGCCGCCGGCCACGCCACACGCTGGCCAACAGGGCAAGGTTACTGCAAGCAGCGAACAGGAAGAGGACAAAGGTGGCTCCAACACGGAACTGAGCAGCCCGGGTGAAACTGGGAACCTCCCAGTCTGTGAGAGGGGGAAACTGAGAGCTGTTGGAAGGAGGCGGGGCTACCGTGCTGGTGGGTGGAGCCAATGATGACCTCACGGCGGACCAGTTAAGTGACATCCTGCAGAGAAGAAGAAAATTGTTTGGACACTTAAACTGAGCATCAGGTCACATTTAAAGGAACAGTCGAACATTCAGGTAAATCCACGTTTCAAATCATAGATAGGTACAGGAAGTGGTGAGCTTAGCTTAGGACAAAGACCGGAAGCAGGGGAAACTGAATCAAACGTCACCAAAGTGCAAAGTCCAAAACACGTAGGTAAAGCGGACTGAAACAGGGAACCATGAAGCAGAACAACTGAACATATCTCCTGCAGTCTGGCAGGGGGCTGGTCTGGGTGCTGGAGTGGGGGCTGGTTTCTGTGTTGGTCTGGGGCTGGTCTGTGGGCTGGGCTGGAGCTGGTCTGTGTGTTCATCTGGGTGCAGGTCTGGGGGCTGTCTGGGGACTCTCTGGGTGTTGGTCTGGATGTTGGTCTGAGGGCTGGTCTGGCTGTTGGTCTGGTGCTGGTCTGTGGGCTCGTCTTGGTGTTCATCTGGGTGTTGGTCTAGGGGGCTTGTCCGGTGGCTGGTACAGGGGCAGGTCTGGGGGCTGTCTGGGTGTTCAGCTGGATGCTGGTCTGGGGGATCTCTGGGTGTTGGTTGGGGGGCTGGTTTGGGGCTGGTCTCCCTGTTGGTCTGGGGGCTGTCTGGGTGTTCAGCTGGATGCTGGTCTGGGGGATCTCTGGGTGTTGGTTGGGGGGCTGGTCTGGGGCTGGTCTCCCTGTTGGTCTGGAGGCTGGTCTCTGTGCTGGTCTCGGGCTGGTCTGGGGGCTGGTCTGGTGGCTGGTCTGGGTGTTGGTCTGGAAGCTGGTCTCTGTACTGGTCTGGGGCTGGTCTGGTTGTTGGTCTTGGGCTGGTCTGGGTGTTGGTCTGGAAGCTGGTCTTTGTACTGGTCTGGGGCTGGTCAGGTGTCTGTTCTGGTGGCTGGTCTGGGACTGGTCCGGTGGCTGATCTGAGGGCTGGTGTTGGGCTGGTCTGGGTGTTGGTCTGGAAGCTGGTCTTTGTACTGGTCTGGGAGCTGGTCTGGGGGCTGGTCTGGGGGCTGGTCTTGGGCTGGTCTGGTTGTTTGTCTGGGAGCTGGTCCGGTGGCTGATCTGAGGGCTGGTCTCTGTGATGGTCTGGGGGTTGGTCTGGGTGTTGGTCTGGTCTGGGGGCTGGTCTTGGGCTGGTCTCCGTGCTGGTTTGGAGGCTGGTCTGGGTGTTGGTCTGGTCTGGAAGCTGGTCTGGGGGCTGGTCTTGGGCAGGTCTGGTTGTTGGTCCGGGTGCTGGTCTGGGGTTGGTTTGGTGGCTGATCAGGGGGCTGGTGTGGGGGCTGGTGTTTCTTTGTGAAGCCGTGCCCGGCCAGCAGAAGGATCGGCTTTTAAGTGCTTATGTCCTAGGTAAATCTGACCCCTAAAATGCATTGAGTGACTCCCCTGGGTGATCCAGACCCACAGGTTGAGAACCAGCAACACGACTGTTTACAGACTGAGGGGTTCTGGGTTTCATTTGTTCCTGTTGGATTGAAGCAGAATCAGCTGCTGAGCTCTGATTGGACGTCTGCATCACCTGACCATCTGTGTGTTTATCTATCAACCGACAGTCCATCAGCTCTTACTGTGACGGCGACTTCCTGTCTGTCCATGCTGATTAAAGATCAAAGATAAGAGTCTCATTAAAGACCTGAGGAGTTACCATGGTAACTGGTTCTCAACGACCAGCAAGGAGCCAGCTGACAACCAATCAGAGCAGACTGTTTCACCTGTTCAGGTTTGAGTTCACTAAAGATTGTTTACAGGTTCGTAAGTTACACAAGTGACGTTACTTATTGTACATATGTTACCTGACATACATAATGTTGGTATTTTATCCCAAACCTAACCTTTCACATTACCAAAGTACTTTTATTTTGAAAGTCTAACCTGACGTATATTTATTGTTGCTAACGGTCTTCCTTTTATTACCTGATGTGTCTCACCTGTGTTTAATCTCCTGCCTGCCGTCTGTGTGTTTGTTCCCTGTGAAGTTTGGAGTTTTTTTCCTTGCAGGAATATTAACTTCTGTTTAGAGTTGCTGCCTTGGATTTTCTTGGGCTTCTCCTGCACTAACTGTGAGTTTGTACCCTTCCTGTTTTTCTGTAATGAACGAGTGAACTTCCTCCTGCCTCCTGCGCTCGTCACCTTTCTGACAGCAAAGATACGAAACCTGCAGCTATTAAAATGTTGCAAGCGGATCAGTTCATTTCAGTAACATCACAGTGTTTTATCTGAGTTGTTGTAGCTTATTAGCTTATTAGGTTTTTAGCTGTGCAGCATCCAGGTTTCCTGAAGCTCCTCTCAGAAAACAAACTGCTGCTTTGGGAGACACGAAGATGTCACGCAGCTTCAACACACCGTTTATATTAAGACACTATGAAAGCTTATATTGGAACAAGAAAGCATCATCTATCAGATGTTCATGTGATATTGATTATTCTGACACACATACAGGTCGGGTTGCAGCTCAGAGATGTCTGCAGTTATTTTTGGCTGCAGGATCTGTGTGTGTGTGTGTGTTCATGTCACCTTGGCAACCTCCACCTCTCTCTCGCTGCATACCTGCAGGGCATAAGTCCCCCCTCCCACACACCTGATTGGCTGAATTGTCTTTGTGAATCAAAGTAAATGAATTACCTCATCACACACAGCAGGTCTCTGACTGGACGCAGCTGGTTAAACAACAGAAACATAAATCTAAGATCCAAATACTGAAGAGGAACCTTTTAGTTCAGTTCTGAACGATCTGACTCATCAGAGACCTGGATCTCTCGGGTCTGGATCTGTGGGTCTGGATCTGTGGGGTCTTGAGCTGTAGGTCTGGATCTGTGGGGTCTTGAGCTGTAGGCCTGGAGCTGTAGGGTCTGGATTTGTGGGGTATTAAGCTGTAGGTCTGGATCTGTGGGGTATTGAGCTGTAGGTCTGGATCTGTGGGGTATTGAGCTGTAGGTCTAGATCTGTGGGGTGTTGAGCTGTAGGTCTGGAGCTGTGTGGTATTGAGCTGTAGGTCTAGATCTGTGGGGTGTTGAGCTGTAGGTCTGGAGCTGTGTGGTATTGAGCTGTAGGTCTAGATCTGTGGGGTGTTGAGCTGTAGGTCTGGATCTGTGGGGTCTTGAGCTGCGAGGTCTGGATCTGTGGGGTCTGGAGCTGTAGGTCTTGAGCTGTAGGTCTGGAGCTGTAGGGTCTGGATCTGTGGGGTCTTGAGCTGTAGGTCTGGAGCTGTGGGGTGTTGAGCTGTAGGTCTGGATCTGTGGGGTATTGAGCTGTAGGTCTGGAGTTGTGGGGTCTTGAGCTGCGAGGTCAAGATCTGTGGGGTCTTGAGCTGTAGGCCTGGAGCTGTGGGGTGTTGAGCTGTAGGTCTGGATCTGTGGGGTATTGAGCTGTAGGTCTAGATCTTTGGGGTGTTGAGCTGTAGGTCTGGAGCTGTGCGGTATTGAGTTGTGGGTCTTGAGCTGTGGGGTCTGGAGCTGTAGGTCTGGATTTGTGGGGTCTTGAGCTGCGGGGTCTGGATCTGTGGGGTCTTGAGCTGTAGGTCTGGAGCTGTAGGGTCTGGGTTTGTGGGGTATTAAGCTGTAGGTCTGGATCTGTGGGGTCTGGAGCTGTAGGTCTAGATCTGTGGGGTGTTGAGCTGTAGGTCTGGATTTGGGGGGTATTGAGCTGTAGGTCTAGATCTGTGGGGTCTGGAACTGTAGGTCTGGATCTGTGGGGTATTGAGCTGTAGGTCTAGATCTGTGGGGTCTGGAGCTGTAGGTCTGGATCTGT
The DNA here is from genome assembly GCF_014851395.1 of Micropterus salmoides. Taxonomy (NCBI): domain Eukaryota; kingdom Metazoa; phylum Chordata; class Actinopteri; order Centrarchiformes; family Centrarchidae; genus Micropterus; species Micropterus salmoides. The sequence goes on from NW_024040152.1 coordinate 36,394,364, forward strand.
GGGGTATTGAGCTGTAGGTCTAGATCTGTGGGGTCTGGAGCTGTAGGTCTGCATCTGTGGGGTATTGAGCTGTAGGTCTGGATCTGTGGGGTATTGAGCTGTAGGTCTAGATCTGTGGGGTCTGGAGCTGTAGGTCTAGATCTGTGGGGTCTGGAGCTGTAGGTCTGGATCTGTGGGGTATTAAGCTGTAGGTCTGGAGTTGTGGGGTCTTGAGCTGCGAGGTCAAGATCTGTGGGGTCTTGAGCTGTAGGCCTGGAGCTGTGGGGTGTTGAGCTGTAGGTCTGGATCTGTGGGGTATTGAGCTGTAGGTCTAGATCTTTGGGGTGTTGAGCTGTAGGTCTGGAGCTGTGCGGTATTGAGTTGTGGGTCTTGAGCTGTGGGGTCTGGAGCTGTAGGTCTGGATTTCTGGGGTCTTGAGCTGCGGGGTCTGGATCTGTGGGGTCTTGAGCTGTAGGTCTGGAGCTGTAAGGTCTGGGTTTGTGGGGTATTAAGCTGTAGGTCTGGATCTGTGGGGTCTGGAGCTGTAGGTCTAGATCTGTGGGGTGTTGAGCTGTAGGTCTGGATTTGGGGGGTATTGAGCTGTAGGTCTAGATCTGTGGGGTCTGGAACTGTAGGTCTGGATCTGTGGGGTATTGAGCTGTAGGTCTAGATCTGTGGGGTCTGGAGCTGTAGGTCTGGATCTGTGGGGTATTGAGCTGTAGGTCTAGATCTGTGGGGTCTGGAGCTGTAGGTCTGCATCTGTGGGGTATTGAGCTGTAGGTCTGGATCTGTGGGGTATTGAGCTGTAGGTCTAGATCTGTGGGGTCTGGAGCTGTAGGTCTAGATCTGTGGGGTCTGGAGCTGTAGGTCTGGATCTGTGGGGTATTGAGCTGTAGGTCTAGATCTGTGGGGTCTGGAGCTGTAGGTCTGCATCTGTGGGGTATTGAGCTGTAGGTCTGGATCTGTGGGGTATTGAGCTGTAGGTCTAGATCTGTGGGGTCTGGAGCTGTAGGTCTAGATCTGTGGGGTCTGGAGCTGTAGGTCTGGATCTGTGGGGTATTGAGCTGTAGGTCTGGATCTGTGGGTATTGAGCTGTGCGGTATTGAGTTGTGGGTCATGAGTTGTGGGTCTGGAGCTGTGGGGTCTGGAGCTATAGGTCTGGATCTGTGGGGTCTTGAGCTGCAGGGATCTCAGGGATCTCAGAGATCCGTTGTTGTTCTCTATCTTCACACACAAGATCTGGAAAATATCAGAAAGTGGGCTGATGCCTGGACGGGCTGGAGGGCGCTGACCCGGTCCAGAAATCAAACAGCAGAAGGAAGATCTGGGACTGTGCATCGACAGAAAACTCTGGTGGACCAGCACCAGGGATCTGCAAACGTGCCGGACTACAATCTCAGAGCATCGCGGAAGTTAGCCAATGAGTCTGATGCTAGAGGCAGAGCCAGAGTCCCAGTCTCACAAACCAGCCAGATATCAGGGACCAGGGACTAAATACCACTGGTGTGGAGGACTCTGCTCTAAATGGCGTGGTGATGGGGCAGTGGATAAGACACATGCCTTTGGTGGGAAAGGCCCTGGTTCGACTCCTCCTGTGACACATTCACCAACATCGCAGGACAGCTGCTCTCCTCATATCACCTCCGACCTGGTTCCCACCCAGCCTTTCTCCATTCTGCGGTAACAACACAGAACAGCCCCCCCCCCCTCCGAACAAACACCTTCTCAGCATGGACTGTAATCCAGAAGCTCAAAGGGTACAAACTCACACAGAGCAGCCTCACATAGAAAACAAAACCTGAACAGACGCTTTGGTTCTAGTATCACAAGTACAACGCTTCAAAACTGGTCTCGCCTGTAATGGCCGGCCTTTCGTCCAGGAGCTGCCGTCACAGACCACCAAAACACGACATGCTGAAATATTTTCAGTTCAGTTGTTTTAACCACAGCGACTCCAAGAACAAACAATCAAAGATACATGTTCCACATCAGCTTAGAAGTACTAACAGTACTATGCTGCAGTACTGTAACAGAGTACTCAGTTTCCACATGAGGCAGTACACTTTCCATAACATGTCTCTTTGAACAGCAAAGACATCCTCTCCCATCAGGGATGCGGGAAACAAACTGCAACATAAAGGTTTGTACCGGAACAAATACTATAACAGCAAGTACTCGTGTATTTTACAGTATTGTACACACTGTGATCAGTGCAGTGTTTGTTCCTCAGGCTGTGGGTTTGATTCCCACTGAGGACAGTAAAACTCTCAGAGCTCAGGGGGAATCTGAAGAAAGAACAACACAGACGTGTAAATGAAACTCATGTTGGAGGGATGATCAGTGAGGAACGACGAGCAGAGTGACAGGAAAAGGTTCTCCAACAACACCAAAGGAACTCTGATCCAGAGTTCTGCAGGTACTTTGTATGAACACCGCGTATTTAAACGCGAAACGTGCTTACAGTTCTTTTTGATGATCGGTTGTGTTTTTTGTACTGAGAGTGGTGAAATGTTACCACATGCTGGTGAACATGGTGGCAGAAACAACCTGCAGCCAATAAAACACATCAAACTGTTAAATCCTTAAAGTCCACAGAAAGTGCTTCGCAGGAAACTCCTGTTTATCAAAGACTTTCAGATCTGAGTGCAGTTAGAAATCAGTAAAGAGAGTTAAAAAGCTGAATCTGAAACACATCAGAGCTTTGTGTTCCCTGCAGTCTGCCAGCTCTTATTGTGAAAGACTCTGTGTTTTTACCTGATCAGCAGCTCTGGATATCTCTCCTCGTCATGTTCTCTGTTCAGGAACCCACAGGAGACCCTCAGAAGAACCCGGGCTGAGGAGCAGAACCTGGTGTGATCCGTATCAGTTCAGGCTCCTGTCGGCTGCAACAGCTTCTGAAACACTGAAGAGAAACCTGCAGACTGCAGCGCAGGGAGGCGGAGCTCCGTGTGAGAGGGTGTGTTACTGCGTGTGTGCTCCTGTGTGTGTGTGGATGTGAATTACCCACGTTGTGGGGACTCGTCCCCGTATCGTGAATCATTACATTCAGGATGCAGACTTGCTTTAAGGTCAGGGTCCATGTAAAGTCCTCTGAGTGACGGAGACACGGCAGTGTGTGTTACTGTGTGTGTGTTCCTGTGTGTGTGTTACTGTGTGTGTGCTCCTGTGTGTGTGTTACTGTGTGTGTGTTCCTGTGTGTGTGTTACTGTGTGTGTGCTCCTGTGTGTGTGTTACTGTGTGTGTGTTCCTGTGTGTGTTACTGTGTGTGTGTGTTACTGTGTGGGTGTTACTGTGTGTGTGTTACTGTGTGTGTGCTCCTGTGTGTGTGTTACTGTGTGTGTGCTCCTGTGTGTGTGTTACTGTGTGTGTGTTCCTGTGTGTGTTACTGTGTGTGTGTTACTGTGTGTGTTACTGTGTGTGTGTTACTGTGTGTGTGTGTTACTGTGTGTGTGTTCCTGTGTGTGTTCCTGTGTGTGTTCCTGTGTGTGTTACTGTGTGTGTGTGTTACTGTGTGTGTGTTTTACTGTGTGTGCTCCTGTGTGTGTGTGTTACTGTGTGTGTTCCTGTGTGTGTGCTCCTGTGTGTGTGTGTTACTGTGTGTGTGTTCCTGTGTGTGTGTTACTGTTTGAGTGTGTTACTGTGTGTGTGTGTTACTGTGTGTGTTACTGTGTGTGTGCTCCTGTGTGTGTGTGTTACTGTGTGTGTGTTCCTGTGTGTGTGTTCCTGTGTGTGTGTTCCTGTGTGTGTGTTACTGTGTGTGTGTTCCTGTGTGTGTGTTACTGTTTGTGTGTTACTGTGTGTGTTACTGTGTGTGTGTTACTGTGTGTGTGTTCCTGTGTGTGCTCCTGTGTGTGTGCTCCTGTGTGTGTGTTACTGTTTGAGTGTGTTACTGTGTGTGTGTTTTACTGTGTGTGCTCCTGTGTGTGTGTTACTGTTTGAGTGTGTTACTGTGTGTGTGTGTTACTGTGTGTGTGCTCCTGTGTGTGTGTTACTGTTTGTGTGTGTTACTGTGTGTGTGTGTTACTGTGTGTGTTACTGTGTGTGCTCCTGTGTGTGTGTTACTGTGTGTGTGTGTTACTGTGTGTGTTACTGTGTGTGTTACTGTGTGTGTGTGTGTTACTGTGTGTGTGTGCTCCTGTGTGTGTTACTGTGTGTGTGTGCTCCTGTGTGTGTGTTACTGTGTGTGTGTTACTGTGTGTGCGTGCTCCTGTGTGTGTTACTGTGTGTGCTCCTGTGTGTGTGTTACTGTGTGTGTGTTACTGTGTGTGTGCTCCTGTGTGTGTGTGCTCCTGTGTGTGTGTTACTGTGTGTGTGTGCTCCTGTGTGTGTGTGCTCCTGTGTGTGTGTTACTGTGTGTGTGTTCCTGTGTGTGTTACTGTGTGTGTGTGTGTTACTGTGTGTGTGTTACTGTGTGTGTGCTCCTGTGTGTGTGTTACTGTGTGTGTGTTCCTGTGTGTGTTACTGTGTGTGTGTGTTACTGTGTGTGTGTTCCTGTGTGTGTTACTGTGTGTGTGTGTTACTGTGTGTGTGTTACTGTGTGTGTGTTACTGTGTTGTGTGTTACTGTGTGTGTGTTACTGTGTGTGTTACTGTGTGTGTGTTACTGTGTGTGTGTTTTACTGTGTGTGCTCCTGTGTGTGTGCTCCTGTGTGTGTGTTACTGTTTGAGTGTGTTACTGTGTGTGTGTGTTACTGTGTGTGTTACTGTGTGTGTGCTCCTGTGTGTGTGTTACTGTGTGTGTGTGTTACTGTTTGAGTGTGTTACTGTGTGTGTGTGTTACTGTTTGAGTGTGTTACTGTGTGTGTGTGTTACTGTGTGTGTTACTGTGTGTGTGTTCCTGTGTGTGTGTTACTGTTTGTGTGTTACTGTGTGTGTTACTGTGTGTGTGTTACTGTGTGTGTGTTACTGTGTGTGTGTTCCTGTGTGTGTGTTACTGTGTGTGTGTTACTGTGTGTGTTACTGTGTGTGTTACTGTGTGTGTGTTACTGTGTGTGTGTTCCTGTGTGTGTGTTACTGTGTGTGCTCCTGTGTGTGTGCTCCTGTATATGTGTTACTGTTTGAGTGTGTTACTGTGTGTGTGTTACTGTGTGTGTTACTGTGTGTGTGCTCCTGTGTGTGTGTTACTGTGTGTGTGTGTTACTGTGTGTGTGTGCTCCTGTGTGTGTGTGTTACTGTGTGTGTGTGTTACTGTGTGTGTGTGCTCCTGTGTGTGTGTGTTACTGTGTGTGTGTGTTACTGTGTGTGTGTGTTACTGTGTGTGTTACTGTGTGTGTGCTCCTGTGTGTGTGTTACTGTGTGTGTGTGTTACTGTGTGTGCTCCTGTGTGTGTTACTGTGTGTGCTCCTGTGTGTGTGTGTGTTACTGTGTGTGTGTTTCTGTGTGTGTGTGTTACTGTGTGTGTGTTCCTGTGTGTGTTACTGTGTGTGTGTGTTACTGTGTGTGTGTTCCTGTGTGTGTGTTACTGTGTGTGTGCTCCTGTGTGTGTGTTACTGTGTGTGTGTTACTGTGTGTTCTGTGTGTGTGTTACTGTGTGTGTGTTCCTGTGTGTGCTCCTGTGTGTGCTCCTGTGTGTGTGTTACTGTTTGAGTGTGTTACTGTGTGTGTGTTTTACTGTGTGTGCTCCTGTGTGTGTGTTACTGTTTGAGTGTGTTACTGTGTGTGTGTGTACTGTGTGTGTGCTCCTGTGTGTGTGTTACTGTTTGTGTGTGTTACTGTGTGTGTGTGTTACTGTGTGTGTTACTGTGTGTGTGCTCCTGTGTGTGTTACTGTGTGTGTGTGTTACTGTGTGTGTTACTGTGTGTTACTGTGTGTGTGTGTGTTACTGTGTGTGTGCTCCTGTGTGTGTTACTGTGTGTGTGTGCTCCTGTGTGTGTGTTACTGTGTGTGTGCTCCTGTGTGTGTTACTGTGTGTGTGTTACTGTGTGTGCGTGCTCCTGTGTGTGT